>NW_028245101.1:0-56109 GCF_964263255.1 Lissotriton vulgaris
GGACGTACTCCTATGTTCAAGAAACAGTGCAAATTAGTGAATGCAGATGTATCCATGTGTGTTGAATGTTAACACCCACAGCAACATCCATAAAACGTTGATATCATGCAAACTGCTGTGTGAAAAGGGAGCATGGACCTCATTTATGAGCTTTTGCTGTAGGGCAGCGCCGCAAGCAATCCTGCTGCGCTCCCCCACGTAAAAATAAAGGAAAGGAATGCACCATATCTATGTGATAAGGTGCATTCCTGTCCTTTGCCCCAGTGCACAATGGGCTGCTGTGCACCAATGCAGGCATCCTTGCCCAATGGTGCAACAGTGCCTGCATTGCTGGGCTCATTGATTTTGTGAAGAACAATCACAAGAGGTGTTTCCCTCGTCCTATGTGTGCTGCAGAAATGCAGCATGCATTGAAAGAGGAAAAAACAGGTAGAAATGAAAACAATTCTCCTTGTTGCATCTCGCTATGCCTCCCCTGGGGAGGCGTAGCATTCTGACGCTTTACCAGGTTTTTTACTTTTTTGTAAATCTGGAAATGTGGCAGAGTTCATGGGTCTTGTGTGGGAAGTGGAAGCAGGATACCTACCTTGCCACAATGACTGCCTACCACCGGGATGTAGTAGTTTTCCTGACAACCAGCAGAGCATCCTAAATGCACTGATGCCTTACCTGTTGTTACAGGGAAATGCTGCTGCAGCCATGGCTACAACATCCTCAAGACCTTCTGTTGGTGTTACTCGTCCAACTCTGTCACATACAACAGCCCCCACAGAGTAGCCAACAGTAGCCAACAGACACTTACTTTTGTGGAAGAGGATTTTGTAAGACACAATTACAGCATAAGACTGCCCACTAACATTTCCCTGTGTAAGATGTGATGTGAAACCTTTGAACTTTGCTCATAACCGGGTCAGTGTGAAAACAGTAGATACTGTCCTCCTCTTGCTTTGTCCACATGTTACACTCCACCATTGCTGTCCCGTTGTTGTTGCAGAAAATCACATTGTGGCACTGTCAATCACATCCTCAGTAGAACACTACTTGACCACATGTGTTTTCACATATCTCCACCCTGGATACATGGCTGCACATCCACAGACTTACTCCCAGATTCATGGATGATTGTTTTAAGCACTGCTACTTACCCTTTTCCTTCTGTGAGATGTGTAAATAAAGATGAACACCTGTGCCAGTGTGTGGACTGACTCTACATGTATCTTGAAAGGACTTCAATGTACATGCGTCTACACCATGTCCAACAACTGTCATCTGTAGTAAAGATCTTACCATGGTCATTTTACAAGACAGCCACAGTGAGAGTAAGCAGTCATATCAGAACCCACGATGCATGCAAAGTTGTTCTTTTTGACACCAGGTTCCATTCCTGCTGTGAAACATGTTTTCTTTTCAGCTATTGTGATGAACAGTGGCATAAATTGACCATGTGTTGTACAAAACCATGGTGACCATGCAGCAAAGCAAAGGGTACTCAACATTTAATGGGACAGTGTGAAGTGTGTATGTGGTTGCCATCTTTGTATGAACCAACATCTAATGATATGAATGCAATAGTCATCAACATTAATTCTCATAATTCCTTTTGCACCACATGCACTTAGAACTGCAAGGTGCCAAATTAAATGATCAGTTTGGGCAACTCCCACCAATGTATGTGCTAATGTATGTGCTAACTGTTGTGTCAAAAGCGTGAAAATCACATGTAATATGACAGCGAAGTGAGGGTGGTATATTACAAATGTGCCAGACCCACTCACACATTCCCGCATTCCAAATTACATCAAATGGGCTCAATTGTTCAAAGGCACACATGTCATCTGTAATGCTGCATAACAATGAACAAGAGTGTATTGCAAAACTATTTTTTTATTAACTACAAAAGATACAAATGATTCTTAAAACAAAATGTAGAAAAATTACTTCTCCTAATGTACTAACGTTGCACCTAAAATATCTACAAAAAAATAACCTATTCTAAATTACCAATAACCTTAACTTATTCTATGCTATACAAGTATCACGTAAGACCACTAAATCATTATCCCCCATGCCCCCACTCCCCTTAACATATCAATTCACAATGGACACATTGCAAGAAATGCCTTGCCCTGGAGACTCTAAAAAACAACATGTGTGCTAGGACTGAAACTCAATGAAAAACAAGAACTACCTATGACCTTTACGAATGAAACATAAACGTCTGCTTAATCATTAAATGATGTACTTCACATTTTTTCTTTTTTGTAAATTTTTTGAAAGAAATATTCTTTGTGCAAAAAAACTTTACAAGACAAACTCCTAATTATCTATACACATATATACAATATACAGGACATTTACAGTTGAAAATTTGTCGCTTAAACCACATACACACCTCTCTCAAACGTCAAACATACATACTATACAGTGGTCCCTAAGTGCACAATAGTAATTATTATAGAGGCTTTTGTAGCGCGCTCTGTTACTAAAAAATAGTATCCTGGCGCGAGAGAAAGGGAGAACAAATCACATTATATCAATAATAACAAGGATTCAACAAAAAGAATAAAGCAAATTGTCAAAAAAACATTTATAATAATTTTTTATTTTAGCTGTGAATGAAACTAGTATGAGTAGTTTTTTTGACCTGCCTGACAACACTATGAATCTTTGTAAAAAAAGAACAGAAATATATTACCCAACCTTTACCCTTACCCTACAACTATTGACCCCAAAAAAGAACGCACACCCCACAACACTACAATATGAACAATACAATTTATTACACGGTACAAGAAACAGAAACATTTTTCAAAATTTTAACAAAACAAACACAAAAAACACTACAATTTAGCTCCAAACTCTCTGCTCCACACAATTGACTACACCACCAAGTACACTCCTAGGAATAGTAAGTGAAAGAGAAAGAAAATATCTACTTCCTGTTTTGCAGCATGGCTGAGTCATTGCATCATTTACTGTATGGATGCGAAACGTTTTGACGTTTTGCGCCATATTTTCAACCTCTGCGTCGTTGTTTTGGATGCAACATCCATTACAAGGTCACAACATCTGCATGCGTGATGTTTGTTGTTGAAGCATTATATTTCCATTAAGAGCGTTATGATTAGTAAAGAATCAGTCATTTGTAGTGGAGATGCATGAATGTTATCTTTGACACATTTTTTTCTGACAGATGTGATATGTTTGGTATGCCAACATAGCTCTACCAAGATTAGCGTGGAAATCTGAAGTGATGCGATGGTTTTTGTGAGTGATGCATTACGTAATGCTTAGGTTATGTTACCTTACATCAAAATGCATGACATTTCCCATGCAGAAGTAATTTTTCGGATAGACATTCACGTAGGTGCTAGGGATATGTCACCATTTTTTTAATGCATCACTATTGTTAAGTTGTTATGCTAACTAAGGACACTTGCATGGGAGATGTGCAGTGCACTCATGTGACACATCCCATTATAGCGTACTATGCATTGTTGGTTACGCTTCGACATTGCCTATTTGCATGCTATTTCACTACCTGGGGCATTATTAGGTAAAGGCTGCACTTTAACCGCTTGTGCCAGGAACTTCTTGAGAAATGTGCACCTGCCACAAAAGGAAAATTGACCACTATAACATGGAATGAGTGGACCCTACTGGTTGCACATGTGTAGCCAGCCCTGGGAACAACAAATTTCTGTGAAGGACACAGTGGCAGCTTAGAAGTAGCTCCATTATTGCACAGTGCAGACAGCATTACAACAGCACTTTGAAGGAGGACTGTGAATCCCCTTGCAGGTGGGTGCCGCTCGCAGGAGAGGACTTTGTTTTGGGCGCATTTCTGCCGCATTTGGGACTTGAAAGACCAGGAGCCCCGGGAGGGCCTACACCTGTGCCCGCCCACAACCGCTACATCACTTCTCACGGGACGTGCGCGGGCGAGTGCCGGGTGAAGCCCGGGCCAAGGGCGGGCCCGTTTGAGCCCGGAGGGGGCTGGACTGGGCCCCCCTCTAAAATCGACATTGTGAGTCTGCAAGGTCAGCTAATTCTTCTTATTTTTGTTTGGTCCAATGTACCTGTATTATCTGCATAACCGCAGCACACCAGTAACTCTGACATGGTCGGACGTGAAGGAAAGGGGAGGAAGTCTGCAACGGGTGGCTACGTATCTGGGACACTTGATCAATTTCTTAAGAGGACTACATCGGTACTGGCACATGAGATTGAAATTACCGAACGCCGTCTCTCACAGGACTTAGCATTTGCGAAACATTCATCTATGGGGAATGTAATCCTGTCTCGCTCTCCTGAGCAGCATTTAAAACAAGTAATCATTCTAAAGGTTACAAGCCTGGGCAGTAATCAATCAACAGAGGAAACTGTGACTATTAGGAGTGATGGGGATTCCAGTTTGCCGGTTCAAACCAATCATAACTTATTATCAATTCCAGCCGGCGGGGTCACTTCTCGTGCATTCATGATGTCTGCTAAATCAAAAAGTCCTACATCTTGCCCGGGGGATCTTATACCGGATATACCTAGGACTATTAATACTAACCATGCGTCCTTTGCAGCTATAGATAGACGGGACTTGATGGTGAGCCCAGAGTAGGTAATCGCCGAATTAATAAAGGAGAATCTAAGAATGACGTGGGGATACTAGGGATAGACACCAATAACGTATCAAACTCAATGCCCACATTTGAGACATCGGAAATTAGCAACATTTTTACAATATTATCATGTAATGTTGCAGGGCTTACATCCAAGGTGATAGACCCCTACGGGTTAATGTTCATCAAGGATTACTCTATTAACTGCATACAAGAATCATGTGCAACTGAGGCATTACACATAATTGGTTACAGTACATTCCATTCCCCTGCTAGATCTAGCTTGATGGGACGTAATAAAGGGAGATTATGTATCTATGTGTCTAACCTCACGGGTGATCTGGCAGTGAAACTTGAGAATGAAACAGAATTCTACCAGATATTGTCAGTAAGTTCTGCGGGCAAGAAGGGAACTTTTTAAATACATTTCTATAACAATATTCTGAAAACTGAAATTAATAAGGCATTAGCAGAACTATGTCGAACCCTGAAAAACATAGAAGAACATCTGAAGAGTGATATGTGCTTAATATGGGCTGGCGATTTTAATTGCTCCCTATGCCCATATAACCATTTGGGCATTTGTGGCATGGGCAAAGACAAAGATCCTTTAATACATTTCTCCCACACTATTGTGGGGGACATGTTAAATGATATAATTTTCCAATTTGATTTGGGTTTTGCTAATGATTTATGCATACCGTCTGTACCCTTTGAGCTAACCTTTATACGGAGGGGTTGTAACACAGTAATTGATTTTGTCCATATGTCAAAACTGTACTCTTGTAATGTATATACGTGTAAAACATCTGAAATTGCAATGAGTGATCATCACTCTATTTGCCTATTTTTCTCCCTTGCAGGGGGTAAATGTACCGCGAAGGAAATGCAAGCAATGTATAACCACAACATAAATCTTGCCAGGACAAATGGTTATGCTATAAACTGGGCTAGAGAGGAACCTATGGTTTTTCTTGAAACTTTAGTAAAAAATTAATTTGGGGATTTTGAGATTGGTCTCTCACAGATTGAGGACAACATACTAGTGTTTGAGGCCTTCCTTAGAATTACAGCGGAAATACAACATCTTCTCACCAGGAGACAGAAACAGGCCATGAATAAGGCATAGGGCTGGTTTAATAGAGACTGTAGTAAGGCACATGCTCATCTAATGAAGGTCTTAAAAAATGAAAATAGAAGCAAGGAAGAACTGAGGCTGGTCAGAATTAACTATAAACAAACAATCAAAAAGCATAAGGCCCAGTTAAAAATGGAAGCATGGCAGGCATTACACCAGGCCTGTATAAAAAAGGATAACACAGGCTTTTGGAGGGCTGTTAATGCGCTCTTTTTTACAGATAGGGACACTGATATTATTGACGTGGCAATCACAGAAGACAAATGGGTCAACTACTTCAAGGATCTTTATAAGCCTGTTGTTTTGCCCCAGAGTGAGGGAATTATTGCTATGGAGGTAGATGAAAATGCTCATATTACATCATTCCCCTTGACCATTGAAATCTCATATGAAGAAGTTTTAACAGCGATTAAAGAGAGTGCCCCAGGGAAAGCCCCAGGCCCTGATGGCGTGCCAGTAGATCACAGCTTTCCAAACTTTTCATCTTGGTGACACACTTTTTAGACAATCTTTATTTTGTGACACGGTAATGTGAACGAGGGCAGCGAGCGAGCGAGCCCGAACCTCCTAAGGGGGCTTCGGGCGGGTTATCGCCAGAGAAAATTTTGAAAAAATAGTGCGCAAATGGGGCATTTTCAAGCAAATTTGAGAAAGCAGGAAGGTTAATAAAGTAATTGTGAATCTGATCTAACAAAGACAGTGAATGGCAAAAATGGGTGTAAGAAAGGTTAGGTTTGTGCCTGAAAGAAGAATATAATCATGCACACTGCAGGTACTGATCTGCAGAAAACACAACACATGAACCGCAGAAAATGTTTTTCATCTCTTGCTCTTTCTCACAGGCGGGCCTTGGCTATATGTTCCCACCATCACTGATCTTCCGGTAAGAGCACCAATCACGAGCAAGGAGTTGAAGCAGCCTCTCTTTTCACACTTCATCCTCCAATCACTTCAGGTTCTCTGGAGTTTAGTTTCCCAGTGATGGTTTATGTCAGGCATAGCAAATGTCAATGTACATTAGGATCACTATGTCCCCATTTCTTTAGTTATACTGAGAGAGAATGTGGCCTAACAGCTAGGGCAGTCGACCTCGGAGCTGGGGAACAGAGTTCGAGTCTCGGCAGACATGCTTAACATTCTGTTATTCTGGGCAAATCACTTAATCTCCCTGTGCCTAACAAAAATTAATGTGTCCGATTGTAATGTAACTGGTGCTCATGTAAAGCGCTCTGATACCTTTGGACCTAGTTTGAGCTATATAAAACTCCACCCAAAAAATACGGAGCAAGTGATGAGTCTGGGTCAAAATTATCACAAATGTTTGTACATCAACTTCCCAAATCCTAACAGTAAATGTCTGAAACTGAAAACTAGTTAAAATAGTGGCATTTTCTGAATGTCTGCATTGGAAGAAGGGATATAGCCGGGGAAAGACCACTATGAATTTTAAAGAAAGACCTCCTCTTAAAAATAACAAATCTTGGTTTGGGTTTTATTCCACATTAAGATCAAGAGAGATGGCGAATGTAGCAGACATCATGCGGAATTGAAGTGGCAAAACGCAACCTGCCTGGCTGTGAAAATTGAAAACCAAACAATAAAATAGCCAGACGTACCCCATATCTGTATCAGAAACTCAAATTGTGCATCAACTTCTGCCTCCTTTTATAACACAATGGCAAACGTCACAAGTAAAAATAAAATATGTGAAAAAATAAAGCATGAACATCGACTTCTATGGCACAACCTATGTCTAAAAGGCAAGCGTAGGTGCAAGGCGTAAACCACAGTTTTGTGAGCTTCATTTAAAAGGATGTAATGTGATTATTTATAAGTACTTAGTTTGAATTGCAGCTCACATGAATCACATGGCTATAATATTAATGGAAAAAACTTCTTCACTGTTCAAATTTCTCATAACTAAACAGTACTGGCCCTCCCCCTTGTAGCTCCCCCTTTTCATTCTCCTTTTCCCCTCCTGCCCATTGCACTTTGGCTATGTACACCCACCTTTTTGCTATCTCCTTTCCACTTCTTGCGAGGGGGTGCACCATGATTAACCCCTTATCACCATCCCTGCTCAGGTCAATACTCCACAACATATCCTCCCCAACCCACCTCTTTCGTACCCTAACCCTCTTTCTGCTTACTTTTCTGTATTACTGTTTTGCATTTCTTGGAGTCTATTTTTCTTTCTCACTTTTCATTGACACTAAATGTGCTTTAAAACACTTGGCTTTCGCTACTCTCTTTGTTTCCGTGCATCTCGCATTGGTTTTCCCGAACTCGACCTGGCGTGGTCCACCTCTCCACCGTCGCTCAGCCCACACCCACTCATGGAGGTCTGGTTTTGTCAAAGATTAGCAGGTGCTATTTGGGGTCAGCACAGACCATAGCCAGCCGCTTTTGTCCATGACCACAATTTAACGAAGGATGGGGTACTGTTGAGTTCCCGAGTACAGCAGTCCATTGGAAAGCTGGTGCTCCCAGGCAGACCATATGGGTGTTACGCACCAGCCCAGGCTCCAAGGCGCTATTCCAAAGATGTTCAGGGGTTGTGTTAAAGTTGCTAGGGGAGGTAGGCAGCCTGGAAGCCCTGCCAGGCAGGTGGCTGTTTCACCATGGGGCGCCAGCGAGTGATTGGTGAAGAAGGTCTCCCCTGCATTGTTGCGGCACCGTTGTGTCAGAGTGGGCTGTCCCACCCTATGCACCCCAAGTATCTGATGGTTACCTTGCTGATTCAGCACAACTCCCATGGCTTGCACCTGCAAAGACCATGCCATTGCAAAACCCTGCAGCAGCAACCAAGCAGTTCGTTCCAGCATGCAGGGCCCTCACACAATACCAGCAAATAGGGCCTACAGGTCAATCTAAGCTCCTTCATCATTGGAAAATCTGTCACTGCAGGGCCTCCGGGAGATGTTTGGGTCGGCCTTACCTTAGTTATGGATGTGTCTGTGCCTTAGTCGGCCTCCCGCTCACACCGCATCCCCTCAGATGCAGCCTCCTCCAGTCTTTTCTGCCTTTGCCAAATGACCCTAAATACTTTTATAGCACTTACATGTCAGGTACTACCCTGGGTGTCTTTGGAAAATCAAATCCTACTTTCTCAGGTATTTGGGCCTCCGTACTTTTGCCATATATGGCTTTCCTGAAACCCCTCCCGAGGCCATCCCAAGCCCTCCTTACTACTCCCTAAACCCCTCCCATTTAAGAGTAATTATCCCCTTTTTCCATCCCCTATCCTGACCTCTCCCACATGTACAACTTAGTAGTAAACTTAGATAAGTGAGGATCTCCCCTACAGAAAAATAGGAGGGGAAAATTTACATTAGGATGTTTGTGAATAGCATTGTGTAGTACTAATGTAGTACCACTAAAGTACTACTAAATGCTGTTTGTGATTAGCGCCTGCTCACCACTCAGGTTCTTCTAACTCTTTTTGTGATGGCTCCTCTTCCAATAGATCATGCATGGGTAGCCATGTTCTCTCCACAGCCACTACCCTAACCTGAAATAGTCTTCTTTCCCTTTGACCTTCTATCCATTCAGCACCCCATTTGCTTACTTTTTGTAAGCTCAGAACTTATCTGTTTACACTCCAATGTTATTCTCTGCCCTATTTTGACTACTGCCAAGACATCCACTAGTATTTGAGCGCCTAATAAAAATAAAACTCAAAATAATTAATCATGGGCATTAATACACAAAACAAAAACAAAAACATGATGTCTCATGCTCTGAAGAGCTTAAAACACCAGGCATCTGTGAGATAATGCTTCTATTTATTGAAACTTTCACCCCCCCCCCCCCCTTCAGCCAGACACGGTTCCACTTCTGTATTGGTTTACAGGCCCATTGTTATCCTCCAGGGCTCCTTCTCTTAAGGATGGTTATTAAAACAGGCAGGAGTTCACCGTGCCCACCTGGCAACAACACATGAACTAGTACCAAAGACCCTCGTCCTGTTGAGTTCTGGAAGAATGTGTGCACTTCAGGCTAACAGGAAAGTGCTTACAAAGGGGTACAAGAAGTCATTTTCCCAGTACTTGTATTAGATGTAGATATGACTCACCACTAAGAAGATTTCTGGGTTTCTCGGGCAGACAACACCCAAAGGAGTAACAGGCGTGATTAGCATGCTAAGGGTCTGATTATATGGGCATCACTATGGAAATGCTTTGCCACTTCCGAGGAAGTGATGCACATGTCCCCATGTATGGTGGGAGCCGTGAGGGTGGTTTCAAAGAGGATTGAAACGGCTTGGTATTAATAAAGGGCAAGGAACAAATCTACTGCACACATTGAAAGCTGAAGGTCTCATAATAGGTAATAAATTATGCTTCCTATAAATGTAAAATCGCGCTCGGGTTTTACATTTTATATTGGCTTAGAAAAAATGTACTTTCTAATTTCATCTTTAAGAGAACAAGTATGTAAAACGTCAAAAAGCATGTGTTGCACACACCATGCTCCGCAAAAGACACAAAAACACGAAGAATGCACAAAGCACTTTAAACATAACTCTTTTACCAGGCCTACGAATAAGTCGACTCGACACTTCTGCCTGTAAATCCCTGTAGCCAGCGCTTAAATCAGCAAAACTTAAGAAGCAAGGGGCCTGTGTGCACCTTGTGACAGCCCTACCTCAGTAACTGTTAGCACCCCATTAACCCCCTGCCATCCTCCCATCTTCCTCACACCTCTTGCAATTACATCACAATGACCCCAGCCAGCCCCCACAACAATCAGTTTCTTTCTGCAGCCTTAGTCATTCGATTATGGCCAGCAATACGTGTGACCGTCTGCAGGCCTCCTCCGCCCGCCCCTGCCTCATCCACAGTGAACTGCTTGTCCACACTATTTGTCTCCGCTTCTTCAGCATGCAAGTGACCATTTTTTTCATGCAGCTTCACGTTATTAAAAGCAGGTGAAACGGTCTCTTGCATGTTTTGTGAAATGGGTGCGCTTCGCAATTCAGTTTGCACGCTCGGGGAAGTTACAGTGCATGCGCACATCTTACAGGGCTCACTGCTGGTGTCATCCCTCGACACACCCACCATTTGCAGGCTACACAGTGGGGTGTCGCGACACAGAGTTTGGAAACTCCGAGCTATGGACCCTTGCTCCTAACAAAGGTTTTGAATAGCTGCAATAGATATAGGTTTATTCCCACTTGGTCAGATGCTATTGTGATTCTCATCTTTAAAAGGGTGACAGAAATGAGCCCAATTGTTACCGTCCTATTTCCTTACTGGATTCGTTAATGAAAGTCGTGGGGAGAGTTATTTTAAATAAACTGCAATTCTGGGTGGAAGAGACAGGTCTACTTTCAAAGTTCCAATACAGGTTCAGGACATGATTAGGAACTATTGAACAGGGATTAAATTTAGCTCAAATCATAGGTAAATATGTATTAGCAAAAAGGGAAAAACTTTTTTTAACGTTTGTCGATTTAAGTTCAGCTTTTGACTGCTTAAGTCATAACAAACTTTAGAGCATCCTGAGAGAGATGGGTGTTGATCCAAACCTGCTACTAATCATCAAGGAGCTATATAGGGGAGTTGGGGCGAGGGTCCGGTATGGGAAACGGGGAGAGTGTACAACTAAATTTAGTATAAACAAGGGAGTGAGACAAGGTTGAATACTCGCCCTGCTTAATCTCTAGATAAATAGTGTAGGTTCTTATTTGGCTCAGAATATGCAGGATTATCCTATGATTGAGAATGACCCAGTCCCTATTTTATTATATTCGGATGACGCAGTTATCATGGCGCGGACACAGATGGGTCTTCAAAGAGCTGTCACTTAATTTGCAACTTATATGAAGGAAAGAGGCCTGAAAATACACAAAAGTAAAACCTTTACTATGTGCTGTGGGATAAAAAGGTGAAAAACACGTAAAATCTTTATTGATAACACCAAAATAGATACCACAGACAGATTCTCCTATTTAGGTATCAATTTAGATAAGTCGGGCTCTTGGACATCAGCTGTAAATGTACGAAAACTGTGTTTCTATAGAGCGATAGGTGCAGTATGCAACTTTTCAAACAAACTGGGCGGCCGACCAGTCCCGGTGCAGGTGGATATCCATAAGTCCAAATGTGTATCTACTGCGACATATGGGGCGGAGCTCTGGGGAATAGCTGATGATCAAAAAACCCAATGTTGCGAGGATGAATTTTTATGTTACCTTTTAGCTGTCCAGGGTTCCACTGCTACATTTGCATGTCATAAGGAACTGGGCCTGCCTTACATATCCAATATTATTAAAGTCAATCCCCTTCTTTTGTGGCATAAGGTGTGGTCCTCTGATGAGCCCAGTTTTAATAGAGATGTGATTAAGGACTGTCTTCAATTAGAGGGGGCATCTATGATATTATGGATTAAATATGTAAAAAAAACTATCGAATGCATCGGCCATCCGGAATACTTTGATTCTCCAAATTTTCTAGAAAGTATATCGAGGAAGAACTTGAAATTAACATGTTTAAATTATCTAGAAAACAAGCATTGGCTCCCTGAAAAAGAAAAGCCTTCAGTTATGGAGAACCATCTAATGTTGCAGTGTAATGGTATTCAGTCCTATGTGGTACAGGTTCGAGGATGCTACCCACACATGTTGTTAACATGTTTTCATGGTGGGTCCTTTCTTAGAATGATTACTTTCCCAGAGGTTAACTCATGGTCCAAAAACTTGTTACCATGTCTGTGTGACGATGTTTCCACCCAATCTATGTTACACAGCACATTCTTCTGTAAATTCTATGATCTCCCTAGGAAAAGATTTCTAATACCCATTTTAAAGAAGTGGGAGCTCAGGCAGTGTAGAACGGCATCTTTGAGGTTTCAAATGTTAGAGATTGAATTTATCACACTTGCTATGTCGTCCCTTTTAAAAGCTGTTATTAGACATAGGAATACAATGCACTAATTATCCAGTCTTTACTAAATGAGTTCAACATTCTTGTGTAAATACCATACCCGGCTTCTTATTTTAACACTGATTTTGGTTCAAAAAGGATTTTGTAGAACATTGCTTACGTGAATATGTCTGACATATGTTATTCTATTTATTGTGCTTTTATGGTTTTTAAGAAACAAAATCGAATAAAGCAATTTAAAAAAACAGTTTTATTTGAGTGACTGCATTCACCTGAAAGGGAATTTTAGGGGGGCTTTCAAGCTCATTTCTACCCCCCACAGGGCTGCCATCATGAGGCGCAATGACAGTGCCACAGATGTTGTTTTGCATACTGTCATTGTTTTACCAGAGAGCTTATTAGCCTCTGCACCCATGTTTATATGGCACAGATGTTAAGGAAAAGGTATATATCCATTTGCATGAGGCCGGCACTCATGCCAATGTGTGTGCGGCATCTGGAGATTGTGCTTGCATTATGAGTGCACCTGGCCTATCAGTATCAAAGAAGAGCCCACACAAGAGGCTGCAGAACCTTCTGTTATTCAAAAATGTCTTGGGCAGGCAAGGCGGGTGGAGACACAAGTTGCACCACCCCCAGGGCAGTTGGATGATAGGGCTCATGGTGTTTGTTTACAATTCAGAGCATTTGTCATTATATACAGTTGATGTTGCATGACCCGTGAACAAAAGAACCACAGCTTCAGCTCTTTTATGAGTATTTGTGATTTTATTGTTATTCCTAATGCAGTTTTGGACATGTTGAAAATATCTAGTTCATTTAAAAAAGTGTTTGACAATTTGTGGGCGTCGTCTTAGCCCAGCAGCAGTGTTGAGAATGTCTCTTCCATCTGCATCAGCTTCATCCTCATAATCATCCATTGTCTCCAGGGGCTGTTGTTCTTCATCCCAGGGCACATTCGTTTTCACACATATATTGTGGAGCATTGCACAAACTATGATCATCTTACATACCTTTTCTGGTAAATACAGAAGCCTGCCACCGGTTAGGTCCAAACAACTAAACCTGCCCTTAAGAAGGCCGAAGCTTCTCTCTATCACTTTTCGTGTACGGCAATGTGCATGGTTGTAGACCTTTCAATGGTCTCTCATGGGGTGTTCAAATGGGGTAATCAGCTACGTCCGTAGGCCATATCCTTGATCAGCTGTAAGTGAGAAGTAGGAGAACTGTCTATACTGTTGATCAGGCCTCCCAATACATGACATGTGGGGTATGTTATGTATGCTGCGGTTTTCTGCAATATTATTGACATTATGATTAGATGGAGTGATTCGCATACAGTTGCACATTATTGGTGACACATGTTGCTTACCTTGCTGTGTGTCTTGGCAAATGTGTGACAGGGGATGGTACATTGCTGGCCTTGAATTGCTGACTGGAATGTGTAATGCTTTGGATTCTGTAATGGATACCTGGGTCCCTATAATGGATGGTGCACACTTTCCCTGTATGCGCATGGCACACCTTGGAATATGTGCACTGGATGCAAAAATGGAAAGTGGGACCTATTACATCGATTGTGCTGCCCCCATGGCTACCACTTACTCATGCTGCGCTGAGGGCAGCACATTCAAGTGAAACACATAGCAACTTTCAATCAGCTTGTCCATGTTTCACTGTGATACGGAAATCCACATGCAATTTGGAAGGGAATTTCATATTCCCTTGCATGCGGTGCAGTGATTGGCTGAACCGGCATGCAAGGTGATGTCTGTGGGAGCCATGGGACACCCTTTCCTACATCCTGAGGGCTGATCTTAGTGGGCACACTGGCAGTGCACCACATTCAAAGTGTGCATAATGAGAGTTTCTTTGAGCCTGGGCTTGTAATACAGTGCCAAAGGTATTTCCTCATTTGCATGGGGCACACCACCATGCAAATGAGGAGACAACCCCTTAAGACAGCATTGTTGCCATATGAGCACCAGTGGTATCAGTCTTACAGAAGGTGAGGTACATGCATGTGTGGACACCTCTGTAATTAAATAGTGCCCTGGGGGGCATAAAGAGGGCATATAGGCCTGTGGCACCCCCAGGGAACTTTCTGTTATGCTACCAAAGATGTATGTATCTTTCTACTGTATGTTGTGGGCTTATAGTGGATATGTGTTTTATCCTTTGCACAATAACTTCTTGGGTCATTATTATAGGAGGCCCTGAGATGTGCCAGATGTCCTGCTATTGTTACAGTGCATTGGTATTTGATTTTTCAAAATGTTGCTTACTTACAATTAGACCGTTGCCATATTGCCCATTTTGGAAGCGGTCATTGATGATGCTGTTGCGGAAAATATATGCATCATGCACACTACTAAGATATTTGGCCAGAACATTAGTGAAGAGTAAACAATGGTCCACAATGGCCTTGACATTGATTGAGTGAGTGTGCTTCCTGTTACGGCATAGATGGGCTGTTGCTGCAGGAGGGACCAGTTGTACATGCATGCAGTCCATTGCCCCAAGAAATGTGGAAAGCCGGCAAAGCCATAAAATCCTTGTTTTATCTCAATCTGCTGTTGTTGTGTGTTGGGGAAATGGAGATGTGTGAGGTGAAATATGGCAACCAGGACACATGGAAGGAAGGCTGAAAAGGATGCCTGGGAGACACCTGCCACTCGTGCTGCTGTTGTCTGGAATGAGGCCAATAAGTGTAAGGTGGCCAGGAGCTTGGACGGCGGTGGGATGTTGCCGACCTTGCCAGTTGGTGGCTGTAGTCGTGGTGAGATCTGATGCAGCAAGCTCACAATGGACACTCTCCTGAGGCGATAATATCTGACGACATTTTCCTCACTGAGCCAAATGAGGCTGGTCCTCGGTGGATAGATGTGCTCCCTTTTCCTGCGCTGCCTTTGTGGTGGTGGAGATGGGGGTGGTTGTGGTATTTGGCCATGTGTTGGTTGTGGTCTTCTCTGTCCAATTCCCAGCTGCAAGAATAGGAGGTCCATGTTGTCTGATTTGATGACAGACTGTTCTGCCAGGCTTCACTTCTATTTCTATGGCACATGTGGGTTCATGAGGCACCGGGATTCTAATGCACTTTTCAAACTGTATAATGCAGCCCTGGGATGGGTCTACACGCGGAATGGTTGTAAATGTCCCTGCATCAGTATTGCAATACATTTTACATTGGAATGCTTACCTTGCATATATTGCAACTTACGTGGGGCAGCAGGTTCTAACACAGATCCATTCCGACAGAGGGCTTTCATCCGTGAAACATCTCCCTAAATGTGTTACTTTGTAAATATGGCATTAAAAAAACATTGGTGCGTCACACAAAGTGACGCACCAGTGGTGCAAAGGCCTTGTAAACAAGTCCCTAAGCATTTTGTGAAGTTGGACCTAAAAACGTACATGCAGATTGTCGAAGAATAAACTAGTCACATACCTATTTGAAAGTCTGAGCATGCTTAGTAGGCAAAATAAGCAAAGTGTATTATTGCAATGCAAACTGTCAAGAGTTTCCTTTGATTGCGCTGAACATCTAAAGCTAGCCAGTACCTTTTATAGACTTTCATATACTGGTATCGAATTGGGCACAAATGACAGAAACTGTAACACTAATACTGTCACAGGTGCATGGCTTTCTCAAGAAAACAGTGCAAAGATGTTAGAACTGGGGGTCTCTAGTTGGCAGAGGTAGGTACCATTGTCCAAATAGGGACCCTTGCTTCTAGTCAGGGTAAGGAGGAAACACTCTTTACATAACCTCTGCTCACCCCCTTGGTAGCTTGGCACAAGCAGTCAGGCTTATACAAAAGCAATGTGTAAAGTATTTGTACCAACACTCACAGTAACACAGTGAAAACACCACAAACTGACTCCACAACAGTTAAAAAAAATAAAGGTATTTAATCTAAACTACACAAAAAAAAATCCAACATACACAGTTCATGAATATGGTTGCAAAAGAGTTCTTAAGGTTGGGATAAAATAATCCACAGTTGCGTGAAAAGTTCACAGTTGCGTCACGTTTAGCCAACAGTACCTTTTAAATGCGAGAAAGTTCCAAAGCAGAAGCTGGTGCGGTGGAAAACAAGCGATGCATTGCTCCTGAGACCCTGGGGAGGCGATACGACAACCCAGCTGCAGCAGCGGGCATGTTGCGACGAATCAGGTCTGTATGGGGAAGAAGGCGGACTTGTAGGGATTCCGGTGCGTAGGTTCCGTAGGAAGTTTTCTCTCACAAAGGCACAATGCGATGATCTTTGGAGTTGTGACGATCTCTGGGGCGATGATGCATGGACCAGCGGTGATTTCTCTCTCGCAGCTCCTCGATGCGATGGCTTGTGTGATGACACTCGCAGCGACGTGTTGAGGTTCGCAAGCAAGCAGTACAAAGATCTCACCCAGCAATGACAGGCTCTGTGACGACACTCGCAGCGATGGTAATCTTCCCGCACCGGCCTAGTGCGTCCCGCAAACAAAGGATGCGACGGCTCTGGCAGCGGCAACAGGAGCTGTGACGATCTCGCCCTTTGTAGCGGCAGGAATTTCCTCGCACTGTCGGGGATAAGCTCCGCAAGCGGCGATGCAATAAAACTTGCAGAAAGTCTTTACAAGCTTAGTTTCCAGCTTCCCAACACAGGTACACATTCTAGAGGCACCACACATAGGCCACACACTCCAGGAAGGACAGAACTCTTTTAGTAGAGTTCAGGGAAGCTGGGGGTGAAGGCCTTTTTTTCCTGGGACTTCATAACTGGGAGCCAGCTCTCTCCCAGGCCCTTGGAGATTCCTTCAATCAAGGGGACACAGCACAAAGCAAAGACCTTCCCCTCTCCTTGGCAGCAAAGCAACAGCAGGTCAGTCCAGCATAGCAACAGCAGGACAGTCTTCCTTCTTCAGTTTCAGCTTTCTCCTTGGCAGAGGTTCCTTCTTGATTCCAAGATGATCTAATTTTCTGTAGTCAGGGGTCCTGTACTTATACCCCTAAAAGTCTTTGTTCCCTTTGTGCAGGGGGGCTCTGAGCCCGGTCTGAACCATTTCTGGGTGTTTCTTGAGCACTTTGTTTTCCTGGCTTCTCCTTTCCTTTCAGAGTGAGGGGCAAGTCGTCAGCCGCCCAGGATGAGGTGGAGCCAGCATTGTGGAAGGCAGGCAGAGCCCTATTCAGGCCCAGGTGCTATCTCCTTCCACCACTCAAGTTGCAAATGCAGTCATTCAGCCTAGGGCTGACTCAGCCAGCCTCCTGGGGGATCCCCAGCCTCTGTCACTCTCAAACCAGACAGTCAATTCACAAACAGGCCAAGGCACACAGAAAGGTCAGACAAGAGAACAGCAACTTTCTAAAAGTGCTATTCTCAAACACAGGAGTTAAAAACCACCATTCCTAAAAGATGTGTTATCAAATTCTATCTTGCTCTTATGGGAAGATATGCTGGTAGCCACTGTAGCCAGCATTCCCCATGATAGCCTTGCAGCAATGAAAAACGAAAATCACTGTAATTCACTACCAGAGCATGTCACTTCACCTGCACAAGTACATGCTCTACCTTTCACATACACTGCACCCTGCCCAAGGGGGTACCTTGGGCCTTCCATAGGGGTGTCCAATGTGCACAAAAAGTATGGGTTAGGCCTGGTCAGTGGGGACACTGACCAGGAGGACATGGCAGTTCACAGACTGCGCACAGGCACTGCAGTGGCAGGCCTGAGACACCGTTTTAGGGCTACCCAGGTGGGGGGCACAATCAGTGCTGTAGGCCCACTAGTAGCATTTGTGATCACCAGCCCTGGCAAACCCAGTGCACTTTTCTAGGGACTTCTTGGTGATACAAATATGCCAATCATGTATATCCAATCACAATACGAATTTACACAGGGAGCACTTACACTCTGACACTGATCAGCAGTGGCAGAGTGTCCAAAGCATCTAAACCAGCAAAAACGAAATCTAGCACAGCATCAAAAATACAGGAGGTAGAGGCAAAACGATAGCGGGAAACCACACCAGGGATGACAGGTCTAACAAAAGACATTGAAGAAAGACCCAGAAAGTAACTTTCTGATGCTGAGCTAGCCATTTAAACATTCTTGGTTAGTGCTGCAAGGCATGAGAGTGAGACTAAATACAGAGACAAGGCCGCCTGCAAGTTATGGTTAACATGGGCAAGCAAAATGGCATTGGCTAAAATAATATGGCGTCATTCTATCCCTGTAATTAATATTAAAGAAAATAATTTGGTTTCTCTATCCCTCTCTTTTGCCCCCCCATGGTGCAACCTTAAAGCTGTTCTATTGAAATCCATCGGCTAACTTAATGGCTTATTTCATCATTGTATTTTTAAAAGCCATATTTATTATTGCTACATGAGCTATCATTAATTTCAGGCACTGTAAGGGGAAAGAAAGGGATGAACCTTTACTGATGATCAGATGATGAATGGCACACATACAGACTCCTATAAAAATATATGAGAGAATGAGAATATCAATTATCTTCATACACCATGCACCAAAAATAGCTCTCATTGATGACTTGATGCTTCCCCCATTTCATGCTATCCCTAATGTGATCTATTAGTACGTGAACATTAAGAGAAGAATTGGGTATTTAGGAGCAGGACTCTGCCCTACAATGCTGCATGCCCTACCCTTGGCAGCCAGGACAACATTCAGAGCCATACTGTTTTACAGGATCGCAGTTCTTTTTCCATTTAACTGATTTAAAATGCTTTCCATAGCAATTTCGGGGGCATTTGTGTCCTTATCTAAAGTGCAAGCAGAGTTTTGACCTCCAGGATGGAAACGAACATTCGAAATAACAGGATTAGGGTTGCACATTATTCTACGGTTTTGAATATTTCTCTGATACGATTACTGGTCTCGGAGAGAATATGATTTATAGCAGGGACTACATATGCGGGGGAACAGGATGCAGACCAATCAGTTGGGAACAGGCATAAACTTTATCGCCACATACATAGTGCATTTTCAGTTGCTCCTGCAATTTACTCGGCGCATACAACATACCGGAAGTTTACCTAAAACAAACAGAGACTGGGTAAAGGACATGACCATCCTTTTGCATAGTCTCCTCCCAAATTCTGATCTGTTTTGCTAGAGTTAGAGATCTGGGCACTTTACTCAATGTGAAACAATACTAAAGTGCATGTGCTCCAAAACTGGTTACATGGGCTCATCTCTAATTGACTTATGTACCTGGCTCATAAGTCCCTAGTATATGATGTGGAAAATGTACCTAGGACCTGGATGTTTTGCCAACTTTGGATTTCAGCACCTATTGTGCCATCCACAGTGCGGACCATGTGTAGGCTGACTACCACAGCCTAGTACGCTGCTGTCAAACCTGTCAAAATCTTTGAAATATTAAGTTATTCCTAGATACACCTTCTTGCCCACAAGGTAGGGTGCCTGATATTTTGAAGTGAAACATATGTGAAATTCAACTTAGCACGTTCTTCAAGAGACTAGTCCTAATTAGCTATTTTCATTGCCAGGGCTATAGCTGGATCCTAGAAAATGTTATGGTTTTACAGATCATATACTTTAACCTGTAATGTTTTATAGAAATCAGCTAAAATAGTCATTCAAAAAATATTTTTTCATATTATTTTAAAGTCTAATGCATTTGTGAAGTTAGATCTTTAATAAATTCTTAGGAAAATAAAGTTTTAGAAGTTTACTTTTTCTGTACTGAAGCACCTGAAAGCTAATCTGCATTAGCTCTCCAGCAGCTGCAAAGCCAGTACTTGGCCTTAAAGAGATGGAAAAACTGTTCCCAAAGAAGGAACAATGGCCTAGGTGTGAGGAGGTGTTTTCTTCCCCTTCCAGGAAAATCAGTAGGGCAGAAATAGGAACTTTAATAACTTGTAAAGGAGCCTGCCCTTACACAAGTAAATGTAACAGAATATCTTCAGTAGGTAGCTTTTGGCCCCGTCAAGTTGGCAGCAAACCCAGTGGGAGCGAAGCTACCCAAAGAACCAGTTTATAGTGTCCACAAAGTAGGGAACATCTCATTTCCCTGACCTCTCTTCTAGGCAGGCACACCGGCTCTGCACAAGAGTTTCTCCATCTTGGTTTTTAGGAGTGAGGGGCACTGGGGCTTGTTTGAAGTAAGGAACACAGGAACTGCCGAAAAAGTGAGTAGGTGGCACCTAAGACCTCTCACTCCATTGGTTAGGGAGGAGCCAGGAGTCACCTCACCCACTATCTAATGCCAAACATAAATGTGGAACCCCAAAGCACCCTCCTGGGAACATTGAAAAACAGAAGCGGACTGGACCCTTGCTTGCTGTGACCAGAGCAGAGCACTGGAAGACTAGACCTGCTCCTTCCTGCACACCCATGACTATGAATTGAACTCCAAGGGCCAATGGGAAGATATCCTGTTCGACCAACACAGTGCCTTCTCTGGGTGTACAGTTTGACTTTTCCCACACAGAGATTTTCCCACCTCAACCAAAAGCTTTGGTGGGACCTCACTCAATGCCTGACTGACTTAGGTGAGACCTTCCCGGATACAGCTTGCTGCCTTACCATATTCAGAGAATTTGACATTCATTCTGCAGACCAAGTTGGAAGGTAAATTTCTTGACAGAGCCATCACCCTTGGTGTATTTTACCACAGGATCCATCAAAGTTGACCTCTAATTGCATCTAGTTCCCGGTCTAACATGACAATACACTGCCATTGATATTTTTGTGCTTTTTGATTTTATTTCTATTTAAAACTTTAAAGAGTTAATTCTTTTGGTTTCCCTTATTGGACTGTAGTTGTTCCTGTGTCGAGTGTATTAACATTTACTCAGTTTCACTAATTCAGTTTGGGATTTTTATTGCCAGGCAGTTTGACTTTATTACTGTTTTGGTACTGCATTAAACATTTCACTCAGTTAACCCTGTCTGCTCTATGCCATAGCTACTAAGGGGTTATGCCCAGGTTAATCGAGTAACTTTTTGGGTTCTTGATGACAGTACTGTTATTATTCCTTAAGTTGAACAACTGCCCATGCACAATACTAATCGACTTTCTTCTACTGTAGCATGAGAGTCTGGCAAACCTTGAATGGAAGAGACACTCACTTGCTCACAAATAGATGCTTCTTTTACACTGTTCCTAGGACTGAATAAGCAAAGTTAATTGCCTCAGGTAAAATGCTATAATTGGGGGTGATAGAAATCTGCAGTGATTAAATGAGATAGGTCAGTGACATCCTCATGTGAAGCAAATTCATGAACATTCAGGTTGGAGCACTGGTCCTCTTTTCGTGTGGCACGGGAATCATTGTGCAAACTTCTTTAGGCGTTTGTATGGTTGAGTGTTAAAATAAAGCAAGAAGAAATGACATCTAGGAGGTACTGTTCTGCAAACTGCGGAAAGTTATTTTCATGGTAAATAGAGCATTGGTTCCTTCGATGCAGTTCATTAGATCCAGCTCCAAAGGTGCTGTCCATTTCTCAGTGCCTGTCACATATTTATTTGTATGCAGTGCCACACCGCTATCCAAACAACAACATGTTCTATCAACAGAGCTGTCCAGACACACCATGGAATCCAGTTGTGGGAGGTCAGACAATTATCATAGTCAAAACTGGTAAACGTGAGGAGAGCTCCAATCTGAAGTCAATGAGGCAGTGGAAGCATAGGAGCTGGGGCACATTACTGCAGCCTTTTTGCATGCTGGTTCAATGAAGGAAAGTTGGGGTGGGAAAGGTGACAACGGTGGTGCACGCAGACGGTGCAGAGGAACAAGAGTGCAGGACTTCTGTTGTCCTCTTGCAGTGTGATGATTGGATCCAGGCCTGAATCCCACAGCACTTCACAACAATGTTTGTGGTGAGCAGTATGTGATATGGGCCGTTCCACATGGACTGCAGCCCAGACCTTCACTGATGGATGCAGATATAATCTTCTCTACGGC
The DNA here is from genome assembly GCF_964263255.1 of Lissotriton vulgaris. Classification (NCBI taxonomy): domain Eukaryota; kingdom Metazoa; phylum Chordata; class Amphibia; order Caudata; family Salamandridae; genus Lissotriton; species Lissotriton vulgaris. Next base: position 22,586 of record NW_028245101.1, read on the forward strand.
TGTGGGTTGTGGCGGGCTTCAGTCAGGCACTCAGGCAGTGCGGCATGAACCTGGGATCAGAAACTTAAGAGACAGTGAATTGGTTGCCTTTTGTGTTATAGAACTGAGTCATCATTCATATTCAATTTAAGAAAGTAGGAGAGTCTGAAGGATTTGCAGGTAAATGGTTCAGCCTATGACTAACTTATATGGTTAAAATTTAGTTCACCAAGATGGTATGGCTCAGGTTGACCAGAGTGCCAAGGGCTGTGTGTTAGCCCTGACAGCCTTAGGGTGGTCTTCCTCCCACTTTTTGCCTGCCTCCCTTCCATTATCCAGACCTTGTTTTTGCTGGCTTTAGGACTCTATGCACTTTACCACTATGCTAACTACTACTAAATTGAATGTGTTCTCTCCTTGAAATGTGGTCACATTGGCTCATACCCAGGGCCACTGGCATTATGCAGCAGGAGAGGGTCAAATGATGTGGCAGGGCTGAGTTAATTATGCAGCAAGAAAAGGCAAATTATGCGGCATACTGTGGGATATTTTATTAGAGTATTACTTCACTAATATGTAATTTCTACACTCAATAACACTGTCTGGGCATTGGTTGCACCTCATTAGTACCAGTTTAGCGCCCAATTATAGCAATACGCATCAGAAAGGTGACCAGTCCAACTTCGCAAAGGGCCTTCCACTGAGTGGCAACATGCATTGTTGCATTTTTAGTAATTATTGAACCGTTTGAACTGGAAACAATTTTGTTTTAATCAGTAGATTATGTGGCAGATGAAGGATTACGTGGCAAAAGCGGCAAATCTATAATCGCCTTAGCCACACAATTTAAGTGGCCCTGCTCATACCCAATTGCCATATTTAATTTACTTATAAGTCCCTCGTAAAGAGTACTTTATGTGCCCAGGGCCTGTAAATTAAATGCTATTAGTGGGCCTGCAGCACTCATTATTCCTCCCACTCTAGCCCTCTAACCATAGCTCAGGCCTACCGTTGCAGAGCCTATATGCGCAGTTTACACTGCCACTTTCATCTGACACGATAAGCCTGATGCCTGACCTAAACTTTCCATGTGTATGCATTAAAGTCACCCTAAGGAAGGCCCTGTATGTCCCACAGGGCAGGGTGCAAAAGGCAGGACATGTACTTTTTACGTTTTACATGTCCTGGTATTGAAAAACTCCCAATTCTGTTTTTCACTACTGCAAGGCATATCTCTGATAGGATGACATTGAGATTATCTTATTACATCTTTTAAGTATAATTTCCAACTAGAATCACAATTTAAAATTAAAACTTATTGTGGTTTTGGATCACAGCTTCCCAAATCCCACTTTTAGAAAATTGGTATTTACTTACTTTATCCATTTGGTGCCTGCTGCCTGTCTCTGCTAAATCTGGGTTGGGTGAGACCTGGACTTTGTGTATTCCCTCTAGATGGCCACACATAAAGGGAGCTGAGGCGTGTCTTGATGGGCCTTCCAGGGAGATGGAAGAGAGGAGCTGGGCACAACCCCAGACTTACACCTGCATAGGTGGTGTCCTGTGCACACACAACAAACTGCACACACCCCTGGAGTGAATAGGGAGCCAGGGCAGGAAGAGACGTCCTTTTTGCACTGCAAAGCTTTCTTTGAAGTCTTCTCCACCTCAAAGGCGCAACTAGGTATAAGTACCAGTCCTCTGACAGCATAACCTCAGCACACTTCTGTAAGGACTGCCACTCTGTTGGACTGTTGGACTGTTGCTTTGCTGGACTTGTGTCTTGCTGAGCCTCCCCGCTGCTGTTCCCCTGCCTGGATGAGAAGGACTGGACCTGCATCATCTAAACCCAGATTGACTCCAAGGGATTGCTGGCTTGTCTCCTGTTCTAAGTGTCAAGGATATCAAGGGCTTCAACTACCTGTATCATCATCTGGAATTTAAAAGCTGTTAATCTGCCCTGACAATGGGTGCCACCCAGGCCTGGACCCTTGTAAGTGAGGCCTAATGTGCTTCTACAACCAGAACCCATGCATCCTCTTCGGAACCAGAGCATTTTCATCTTTACCTGGGCCTCAACCAGCGCATCTTCACCTTTGCATGGGTTGGAACAGGTGCATCCTATTCAAAACATGAAATGAAGCTGCTACATTGCCTTCGGAATTGATGCATCACCTCCTGTGGGAGCCATTTCATGGTGAATCTCGATGCATCTTGCCCACGGCGTGGCTTGACACCAACACATTGCTTCGACTGCACCTTGCATCTTCATTTAACACAACGTAAGCCCAGATCAAGGTACTTTGATTCAGCGGGCCCAAGTGGGTCCCTGTGTCTGGCCGGCACTCCATCACTGTCAGCTTGAACACTTGAATTGCCCTGGTCCTGTGCAACCAGATATCCCATTTAAGCACTTATTGTTTCTAAGTGCTATTTTACACTTATACTTTAAAAACTCATATCTCGACTTCTGTTTGTTGGATGTTTGTCAGTTTGATCTTGTTTTATTTACACACTTAAGATCTGGGTTTCTAAACTAGGTGGGGTCTTTTTGTGGGGTTTTCAATGTGTTGCTGTTTGAAGTGTTGCACAAATAGTTTACACATTGCCTTTTTAGTTAGCCTGACTGTTCTGTGCCAATTTACCAGAGGTTGAGCACAGGATCATTTAGAGTGTGTTGTGACTTACCATGACTAGGATTGTTGTTACTGCTTGGACAGGGTGCATGTCTCCACCAACAAGAGACCCAATTTCTAACACAGTGTGTCAGGCTATATTAAATGGATTGCTGCACAAATCATGGTGGGTAAAAAATGATGAGTTGGAATGCGACCACAAGCGATTGGTATTGGTTAGACTATTTGCAAGACTTCCTCCTATCACCTCTAGCATGTTTTATGTATGAGTTTATCTGGCTAAGGATAAGTCCACACTTGATCGCTGTGCCATAGGATGCAAGCTGGACCTCATTTGCAAGGTCTAAAAGTCAGTCTGGGGTTGTGTGTGTTTTTTTTTAGATGGGTCCTACCTGGCAGTTCAGGATGGGCTGTTGCCATGAGGATCAGGGACAGTACTGATCTGCATATGGCGGGCCTCTTTCTGGAGTAGCATGGTGAGTGAAAGACAATGGGTTGGAATGCTACCTTAAATGGTTGCCAGTTGGTGGGCTATTTGCACATAGTCTTCCCATCACATTTGTGTGTTTGATAATGCAGAAGGAATCTGTTGAAGTATAGCAATAGCAGACTCTGCTTTATCATTTTCTGACTTTTCATCCCAGCCCTCAAATTCACATAAAATAGCTAATACTTTATTTTCATCTACCCTGGGTGCATTCAAAGAAACCCCATCATTAGTACAGTACACAGTACAGTTTATTTACAGAATACGTTTCTCTAATGAGATTTGCAGAACAGCTATGGCTCTGCTGAAAGGCATGTTCATTGGTTAGTACATTCAGGGCTAATGAGACGGGGTCAGTAATATGGTGGGTAACTCTAGTATGGAAATGCCTACTGCATCAAAGGACAAGCCAGAGAAAGAGAAAGAAGAACATTCTAAAGTTTTTGAAGCAGATTAGCTATCAATGGTGTTAATGAGGTAGGATGTTGGTTTATCACTAATTACACATTGCATTGATTGACCATTCTGATCAATCAACCGAGTTGGTCATAGTGACAGCATGATCCTCTCTGAGAAGCTGATTCTCCTCTTTCCTATTCTGTATTTCAACCAAATTGACTTACACCTTTCCCACTCTGGTCTATATTTCGATTCACCACTTTTCGTCCCTTCCCTTTTAAAGTTTGCTGAAATCATTGGATTTGTAAAGTTACTGGTTTAGATTCATTCAATTCCTTTTTCCTTGGCCACACAATGGTTGGTGACCACAACAAACTCTGCCAAACATTTAATCTGCCAAATAATACAGATGATATGCAATTGGTTCTAAACGTTTTGTAACAGTCTCTACACAAAAGCAGCACCAACTGCTTCCTGGGCTTTTTTGACCGGCTGAAAAAATTCCCGAGTACCTCCCAAACACCTCTTGTAATGGATCTAGATTATCTGCTGAGATTCTCCTTCGTTTTACTTACAATTGGAAATCTTTTCAAATTGATCCTAGCTGAACACTCTTCATTACTGCATTAAACAACTCATCCTTAGCTGTAGCCAGAGTGGTATCATGAGGTGGAGTATGCATTAATCAATTATTCTTTTCCATCAATTAATCTCCAACTTCACTTAGCACCACATAAAATTCAAGTATGTCCCAAGACCCAGTGTCAACTTACACCAGGCCTGGGGGCGTGACCTGACACCGATGGAGTCGGGAGCCTGAATTGGAGCTCCTTTTGGTGATCCCCTCTCTAGCACCATCCGGCCCGCTAAAGAGGAGCCCCGAGCGAGGAGCCGGCCCTGGGGTGTCAGAATCATGGAGGCATCAGGGGCACTTGCTACGGGGGGTGGATAGCCCTCCCCCAGAGGCATAAGGCAGAAGAACTGGTGTGGCAGTGGACCGCGCAAGATGGCGGCTGCACTGCAATAACAGCTTCTGGAGTGCCGAGGAGATGTGTGCCTGCTTCGGGGTTGCCATGCGCTGTCGCCTTGGATCCTGGAAAGGTGACCGGGGCAGAGGCGGGGACCGGGACTGCCGATGGTGAGGAGGTGGCGGGAGACAGAGCTTCGGGGACCTAGTGATCTGAGGCCGCGGGCTGTGCAAAATGGCGGCCGCACGGTACTAACGGCTCCTGATGGAAAGAGGAGCAGGGCACCTGCGGACAATTTCCCTGTGCTTCTGCTTTAGGCGCGGGACGAGTGAAACCGATGGAGGCGGCAGCCGGGCTTCACGCTGGTACGGAGGAGGCGCAGGGAGGAGCTGCAGCGGACCCCGGTACCTGGTGAGTGTCTACACACGGGAGAGGGGCCTAGAAGACAGAGGCCGAGGCAGGAACTCGGATCCCCAGTACAGCTGGCTTGACCTGGGACGCGCGTCGACCGGTGCCCCCCCTCCGATGGTGGTGGGGTGGGGGGGAGAACTGACGACCGTGTGGAGCAAGAGAAGAGGAGACAGAGCTGCGGAGAGGAGGATATAGGGCCCCCGCAGCGGTAAACAGTGGAGCGCGAGGTGCGAGTGACTGGGGCCTCTTGGGGGAATCAGGAGTTGGCCGCGGCCTGCGGCCTGCCCAACATGGTGGCAACGGCCCCTAAATGTTAGCGCTAAAGGAAGGGCAGTGAGACGGACTTGGGGCTGCCTCAACTGACCGCACCAGGGGCACAGCGTAGGGGTAAGGCTGCGAGGGACATTCGAGCAGGCTATTGCTGAGGCCAAAAGGAGGACTTACAGTGGGGCACGGCGGGGAAGGCCTGCTGACCCGGGGCGATCCTGGACGCTCAGGGATGGAGCAGAGTGGCACCTGATAAGCGGAGCGGTGGGACGCGCTGGGCAGGTGAAATGCCCTGAACGCAGCCTCCACTGCTGAAAACGCTACTTAGTGGCTGCAGAGAGCGCAGGGGCTGGCATAGGGACGTTGGCGGCATAGCCCCTTGGACTTTGTACAGCGGAGCTAGTGATGCAGGCAGTGGCCCCAAAGTGATGGACAACAGCCCGAACAGTCGCAGTGGAGGAGTGAGACACAGGGCGGCCAGCCCCCACTTGCCCTGCAGAGAGAACAAGTAGGACCGCAACCAGCTCCACCCTGTCATAGCCCACATTGGGGGTAGGAGCTACTGACTTCGTTGGCCGGAACACCAAGAGGTGGGATACCGAGCAGCAAGAGGGGCCGAGCGAGGAACGCAGAGACACTGATTCACGCCCGGGGGCCAGGAAAGATGGGGGGATGCCCCAAGAAGACCTCTCACTCCATGATATTCTAAAGGCCATGAACGCTCACGGATGGTGGTGGAAACTAAGATTGACACTATCAGGGAAGACTTAGGCCTCCTCCGAGCGGACCATAGAAAGCTGGCCGATCGTGTCAAGACCACTGAAGCAGAGATAGCAAGCTTACGGCCACCAGTCACGGCGACGACAAGCAAACTCACGGACATAGAAAAAAAGAGTGTTGATACTGGAGCAACGAGCAGAGGATGCCGAAAATAGGGCCCACCGGAATAACTTCAGAATCACGGACCTCCCCGAGAAAGTCGAAGGGAACAACATGGTGGCGTACCTTGAGTGCTGGCTGTGCACAGAAGTTGCAGAGGAGGGGTTGTCCACATTCTTTGCCCTGGAACAGGCGCACAGAGTTCCAGCCCGAGACCCGCAACCTGGCAGGCCGCTGAGGCCAGTGGTGGCCCGCCTCCTCTTCTACAAAGATAGAGACCATGTGCTGGGGCAGGCGCGCCTTAAAGGGCAACTTAAGATAGACAACAGTGTGGTACGGACCTTCACAGACAGTTCACGTGAGGTGCAACAACAAAGAGCATTCTTCACTGCGGTCAAAAGGAAACTGCGCCAGATGGGGGTGTCCTACTCTATGGTTTTCCCAGCCAAACTACATTTGGGGCCTAATTGAGGAGCAGGATCCCCGTGGACCTCAACAAGGAGGAAACAGCCCTGCTGAAAAGGCCTTGACACGCTCCCCAGACAGAGGGACAGCTTCAAAGAACCACCCGATGATGGAGGAGGCAAACCGAGCAAGGGCCAGTGAGATCGCAGCGGTGGACTCGCTGAGTGCGGCAGCCATCTGGGAACCACAATCGGACTCCGGGGAGGATCAGAGGGACTCGGACTCAGAAACCAGCTCGAGCTCTGTGAGGGATGCTAGCCAGACCCTGCCGCATGTAACTGTCAGATCGCCAGAAGACCTGATGTGAGGTGGGCCGCATGAGCAAGTATACCCAGGACTATGCTTGAGGGGAAGAGGGGGGTTGTCAGTAATATAGCCCTACACCTCAGTTGTGGGGGTTCCCAGATGCCTACCTGAGATATATATGCTGGGGGGGATCCGGAGTGGCGTAGAGGATGGAAGTCCTCCAGGCAGACATTGGCCTAACCACCACCTATGAACTCTGACTGTTTGAGCACGGGAGTGAGAAGTTTGGATGGGAGAGATGTTCTCACTTGTCTTGGGGAGGGGAAGTTGGGATGGTTCTTTTAGTTTTAGGAAGGGTCTGGTTTTATGGTTAACAGGGAGGGTTGCTGCTGTCGACGGGGGAGAAGGTCAAGACATGCCATTGCGTAGGAGATGCTTGCGTGTTGCGCAAAGAGGATCTGGGTCTCTGCATCATGCAAGGGGGTAAACCTGAGTGCTCATGCAGCAGACACAGGCCACCTATTACATAATGTCGTGGAATATTAGGGGCATGCACTCCATGAGTAAAAGGTATAAAATATTCTCACAACTAATTAGGAGAGGGGTTCAGATAGCGATGCTCCAAGAGACTCACACACTGGACAAGGAGGGTGAGGTGCTGCGCAGGTGATGGAGAGAGCAGGCGTTTTACACGTCATACCCAGCATTTGCCCGGAGAGTCCTGATCTGGGTGTGGGCGGGAGTCCCCTTCCAACCCATTGAGCACAAAATTGATCCGGAGGGAAGGTACGTGATTGTCTCCGGAAGGCTTGATGGGCAGGATGTCACACTGGTCAATGTGTATGGCCTGAATGTAGATTACATTAGGTTTCTGAAGCAGCTGTCGAGGATTTTGGCACCGTACATGACTGGGGCGGTCTTAATAGGGAGGAATTTTAATTGTATTGCAGATCCCGAACTGGACCGATCACACTCGCTTCTTCGAGACTCTCCATTACACGCTGTGGCTCGGGCTTTTGGGGACTGGCAAGCTCGCTGGGGGCTTGTGGATGCCTGGTGCAGCGCACACCCGACTGATAGGGACTACTCGCACTTATCTGACACTCACGATTTACACTTCTGACTAGACACCTTTTTAAGCACACCAAACCTCTACACCCAGCTGGGGGGGACAGAGTACCTGACCAGAATGGTCTCGGACCATAACCCACTCATGCTTAGGTACAAGGGGGGAAGTTATCGCAGCCCATCTCGACATGGCGCCTCAAATCAGAAGCACTGGAAGACCAGGTCTTCCAAAAGGAGACTAGAGAACACATCATACAATATTTTGCTGATAATGCGGGCACCACTAATTCTAGAATTACGGAATGGGAGGCCTTCAAGACTATAATCAGGGGGATGTGCATGGCTACATCAATTGGGGTCCGTAGGACACTTACAGCAGACATAGAGAGAGCAGATGGGTACTAAGGAACTCAGAGCGGAGATGACCGGAATGCCTGGAATTGAGGCAGGAACTCCTAGAGGCCAAGTAGGAGGTGGCAGTAAAGGAAGAACGTGTACGATGCTGTGATTACCAGAAATATGCGGCTGAGCGGGATAAAGCAGGGAGATTGCTGGCATGGCTCGCTAACCCGACTAGGCGGGGCAGTGCTATACTGATGACTGATGACCAGGGGGAGCGCCCTTTACATAAGTAAGAGGAGATTAGTAACCGATTCCGGGAGTACTATGCTCGCTTATACAAAAGCACTGGCAACTGCGACATAGTTAGAATCACAGAATACTTGGCACCCCTCCCGCTCCATACCCTTGAGGCGGAGGAGGCAGAGTTGTTCGGAGCTGCAATTACAGAACAGGAGATCAGGGGAGCAGTCAAAGATATGGCACGAGGAAAAACTCCGGGCACAGATGGACTACCCCAGGAATTCTATGCTACATACATGGTGGAGCTGGCACCCAGATTAGTGAAACTATACGCGGAAGCGTGGGAGAGTGAGAGATTACCACACACAACGAGGGAGGCGGTAATGATTCCCCTGCTCAAGCCTGACAAGAACATAAGCGGAGTGCTCAGCGTACCGGCCCTTATCGATGCTAAATCTCGATTTTAAAATTCTCAGTAAGACATTGGCTACCAGACTGCTATCACATATGACCTCCTTGGTAAATTCCGACCAAGCGGGATTCATCCCTAGCAGGAAACACAAACCTGAACATTAGGCGACTGTTCGCAGTGCTACAACACGGTGTGGTAGAGGCGCAGGAGGGGGCGATCTTCGCTATTGATATCGATAAAGCATTCGATAGCCTTGAGTGGGAATTTTTATATGCAGTGCTCACGAGGATGGGGCTGGGGCAGGGCTTCATCCAATGGGTTAAATTACTCTATAAGGACCCAGTGGCGCGGGTAGACACGAGCCGCATCATTTCCATGCAATACAATGTGGAGAGGGGCACACGGCAGGGGTGTCCCCTCTCCCCCCTATTATTTGTGGTGGTGATAGAGCCACTGGCGTGTGCAGCAAGATTGGGGACACCATATGAGGGTATTAGGCTGGCAGAGCAGACACACCACATCGCATTATATGCAGATGATCTCCTGCTTTTCCTGAAGGACTCAGTCGCAGTGTTGGGGGAAGCCCAGCGCATGATGGAAGAGTTGGACGGAACACTTTCTGGACTCTACGTCAACTGGCAGAAGTCACGACTCTTCCCAATAACAAGGGAGGCTCAGCCGCCTGCAGACTTGGGGGACCTACAATGGGAACCACAGTGTTTCAGGATACCAAGGAGTTAGAGTATATCATGATCTCTCTGACGTTCAGGAGGGGAATATAGGGGGGCTCTCCTAATGTAAAAAGGCAGTATGGCATTCTGAGGGACGTTTTCGCTGTCAGTGGCGGTGCGCATATCATTGCTGAAAATGGTGGCGTTAGCCCGATTGCTATATTCTTTTACCACGCTCCCAGTGTGGATTCCTAGGACATGGTTCCGTTCCCTTGACTCTCTTCTGGCCACTTTTATTTGGGGTCCCAGCAGGCACAGAGTGGCATTGGCTACTTTGCCTAAAGCGCAAGCAGAGGGGGGCTTAGCGGTGCCGGATATGGAGAATTACTATCTGGTGGGACAGCTCCAACGCTTTACACAGTGGGTGGCAGGAAGTCTGGATCTGGACAGGCGAACGCCCCCATTCACCCTGAATAGGGCAGATGTCATGAGTACGCTCATGGGCACCATTAAACAGCGCGCTATAAACTCTTCGGAGCATAGGGTAATAAGAAATTGATGGGTCAGGTATCTTCAGAAGACCAAAACCAAACATCCCTACTCCCCAGAGATGTCCAAGGCATTATTGGAGGCGCTCCCACACGGGGGTCATTGGAGGGGGATAGAGGAATGGGCACAAGCAGGAGTCACTAAAATAGGAGACTTATACGGTAATGAAGAGCTTCTCACATTCGCGGCCTTCTAAGCCAATTGGGATACTCCACAGGGACACTTTCTATTATATGGGGTGGTCATGTAGCAGGGTTTCCGTTCTCCCACAGAACTGTGCACAGAGATCTAGAACCTGGGTGAGTTAGGATGATCCAAAACTCACCTTTGTTTCAGAAATCCCCTTACCAAGCTAGCTACAGTGTCTCATCGGTAGTAATAACTTAACAATGACTTAGACAATCCAGAACATGAACTTAGGGTACCTCAGGTATCGTGGAACACATGAACACTCTTTCGTTATATAATCATTCCAAACCGAAACTGGGAGGCAAAGAATACACGTGCAAGTTTGAAATGTTTATTTTTCAATGCAGCATTCTCAAACGCAGTATCTTGTATAATATCAACATACATATTATAAAAATCAGAGTCAGCAGCATAGTCACTAATCCATAGTAAGCAAAAGGTGATAGCATGTTATGATGCAAAAATCTATAGAATTCTGTATCACCTATATTTCGTGCACCCTAATTAGCATATTATATTATATCTAAGAAGGTCTCATCTGGGTTCTAGCAGGGCGGACCCATACCTCTAATTCTCAGTAGTAGGAGATCACATCAACAGCTACCAGCTCTCTGCATGCGAAGCATCAAGTGTGTTGATTCATTCCCTGTAACTGTATCTTAAACCCGCGTAGAGCCCAATGTTGGCAGCAACATTATTTGTGTTATGTCTAACGTGGTGCGAGGATCAGGCCTTCAGCAATCTTGTGTTAGGTTATTCTCAGAGTGTGCAGTTCTCGGTGTACAGACAAGTGTACCAAGCACGACTGATACTAGAGCAATAACATATTATTCTCAAATAAATCAAATCTTTCGTCTAGGTTGAAAGCTACAATAACAATTAGGTGTCATGTGCAAACTCAAGCTGAAAGAAAATATTGCGTTTAAACATTTAATAAGCTCATGCTAACTTAACACAATATATAGAAACGTAGTAACCATATGACACCCCCCCAAATGATCCGAGGACGGTTTAAAAAGGAGAAATCACAAGCTAATACCATATGAAAGGTAAAACATGAAAGCAGAGTTCAATGATATTGAGCCAAGCTAAATGTATGCAAAAATATGTATGAATGCCTATAGTGGCCACACAAAATATAAAAGTCGAACTTAAGGCCTACTCTCAGTTCATAGGCCCAGAACATATGAAAGTCGAATGTTCGTATTGAAAAAGGCACCATTCAGAATTACTAAAAAGTCACGTGCCATAATAATGAAAGTCTTCATAGTCACTCATGGGTTGAATGAATATGCAAAATAGGTACCTACAGCTTCCAACATGAAATCACTGTCATCATCCGAAACCAGTTCAGCCATCCAATTAAGCAATGGGAAAGAACATACGTGCTCCTCCAACACCGATTCCTCTAGCAACATCAGAGGACAACTCAGTGGGTTCTCGAGAACGCTATGTGCCAGAAAGTCATGCGCCGCTGCGAATATGTCCCACTGACCCATTAGTCCATGCATCGCTGCCACAGCCATAACCCTTTCGCCGGAACAGACCAACTCGTGAGCCACTACGGGGTTCATCAGCTGATCAAAATCGACGTCAGGAGAAGTCGGTAAGCAGAGACACAAATCAATGGCCCAGTCGAAATCACAGCTCAGGCAATGAAACACGGGCTGGACACATGTGAAATAGAAAAATCTGAACGATAATCCAAAAGCCGTGCTTAAAGTCGCAAGCGGCAAGGAGCCATAGTAATCAAGCATCCGGTTGCGAAACTGCATCAGTAGGGGCTGAGTGTTTCTTTGCGCAGGATGGGCATCCATGTTTTATAAAGTAAAATATCACCAGAACGCCTGCAGCCAAAGCCAGCAAAACAGGAAATCCGCCAAACAGGCTTGCGAATATAGAATGAAAGAATGCAGGGATAATACCAAATACTTTTTCAAATATAGTCACGAGACCACTGCTAACCAATTTAAAAAATGAGCCAGGCCTACTGTGGAGGAGGCATTGAAGATTTGATGAACCAGCTCGGAGAAATGAAACGGCTAATCAGTATTTAAAAGTGCCTGCACCTCTGTGCGTGTGTTAGCTATGTGAAGGACATAAGTTTCGCGGGCAGAGCTCAGGGCCACTTGCTTCTGAGACAATAGGGCTCTTATACGGCTTAAACCATTGAACTCGGCTTTCAAGGTTGGTATTCGTGGCCAAATTGAAACATCTGAATTCCCATGCGTGGGTGGATATAACACATTCTTGCAACAAACCACCCTCTCTGAAACGCTTACCACATAAGCGATACCGGCCTGTAACCGACAACACAGTTTGTTATTCAAAAGCAAATAACTACCGTTGGACAATAAAGTGAACGTGGGAACTATTACAGGAACTGGTGTCCCTTTCAAAACACAGGCCAAATTAGGTTTGTCCTGATTACAAGAACCATGCAACTGGATGTGTCTGCATATTAGTGAGCGGTCAGGCGACTGTGTACATTCTTCACCATTCAAATTCACTTCATTTCCCTCTTTTAGGCATCTGTAAGTGTATGGTAAAGACCATGTCTCATGGAGGAAAGCACTGCCTAATGGTTCATATCGCCCTATAGCCATATATTTCATACAATTTGTAAATGTATACAGAGCAAAAGGTAAGGTAATAACACCATGGATAAGCCATGTAGCAGCAGTCACCTCTGCCACAGAAAAGGGCAAGGATTCTAATTTTTCAATGTGTAACATAGAAAATGATGCATCTCTCATTGATAGCATACGCTGTTTTTCAATCAAATTAAATGGGGCAAATAGTGATGAGACGTTCATAAAATTCCAAGGCACTCGACCAGACTTCAGAGTCTGTAGTGTCCAAGCAAACTGCATCACAGAACGCAATTGATTTTGACCATGATATAACACGGACACTTCACCATGTACAATGTCAACAACAGAAGACACAATATTGTTCAACGTGTAAATTTGGGAAGAAAGCGTGTTAATACTGTTATCGACAACTGCAAGCACCTTTTCTAAATTTGCTTGATCAATAGCTCTCAGTCGTTTAGCAGCCTCAATTTGGGAAACTTTCCAAATTTCATTGTAAATCGCATACAGCCATCGTTTAGATCTACCTTTAGCTGGGCCTTTTATAAAATCGTTCAAATCCACATTATCATTTAATTGAGACAGATGTAGTTTAACTGCAGCTAGTGTGGAATGTTGTAACCAATTCTGACACAGCTTTCCCACAGAATAAGTCGTGACAGTATAATCAGTTTCAAAACGGGGATCAGGTCTGACATGTGTGAACCCTTCAGCCAAACCCAGAAAACGACGTTGGCAAGAATCAGCACTCCTATGCCACATCAGCCAACCCTTGGAATCCAAACTGGAAACGTTAAAGGATGAATTGTGCAAAAGAGCTTGCAACTCATGAATGGACAAATCAGTAAAATTACCCCAACCTGAATATTCCTCTAAATCTGGGATGGTCGGTGTATTTAATTTTTTAGAAGTAGCCAATCCAAAGCATGTTGTTTGGAAAATGGATGAATTTAAAAACAACATGTGATTCGGGATGAGACATGCACGGTGCAAAGCCTCAGTGCCTTGTACCTGCCAATCTTTGGTACCCCAAACCGATTTAAGGTCAATTGTTCCTTTCCAAAACTCGTAGCCATCTACAGCCAACCTGTCTAGAAAGGACTTCGAATACAGCAGTTTTGTATCGGTAAGTCTAACTTTGGACATGGACTTTTGTGTCATTTTAAAATAAAATGACTCGGGATTAGATTGATTAAAGTCTGTAAAATAAGTGTATTTTTTCGGAAACGTATTGGAGCTGCCACCTAATGGAGCAGGGCAATGTTCCCATTGTGTATAATTTACAGCAACCCTCCTGGAATTTGTCTTATGTAAAAAATGATTACCATAGTGTTGAAAACAAAACAAATCACCATAATTAGTAGAATCTGAATACAGATCCTCAGCATCGAAGGCAGCATAATACTTCAAATCAGAGAATAATGCTTCTACGGCCTGAATATCCCAATCATTAGAACGTATATTTTGTTTAATCACATCTCCCATGTTTACTCTAAGCACATTTGGAACATTAATCACTTCAGTGGGCCCATGTATCTGAAACCTAACCGCATCCCACACAATCCCATCAAGGACAGGCCAAGCAGTAATGTTGACTGTAATTAAGTTTCGTTTCAGTCTGTGCGCTGAATGTGAAGAGGAAAGAGGGGCCAATGTTCCATTTATGTACCGAATTCCTGTTCTTTCTTTAACGTAGTGACCATCGATCAGGCGGAAAAAATAAAACACAAAACCAATTGACATAAAAAGGTAAAATGAAAATAGGATCAACCAAATGTATGTCCATGGGGGAATCAAAAAATGTTTTTTAAATAACTTGGCATATTTTGAAATATTTGAGGGTTTCTTTGAAAGTTCCGAAACAGAGTCAAAAGAGAATCTGAATTGGTCTGCCAAACGGGTCTGTAAATCAGGCATCGATAAATCAGCAGGATAAGTGTAGTTCAGCTCATCAATGTTAGTAACAGGAATAGTATTTAATAAAGGACTGGATATGGCAGGCATCTCGAGGGACACCTCCTGTTCTGCACCAGATCTTATTGCTAGCACAGAGTGCCTCACCATGGAAGGACAGGATACAGCCGGTGTCATGCTATGAAGAATCGGCCACCCTGTGTGTCTTGACATTGTCAATAGAAATAAATCTGTTTTCCTTACGACCTGGAAGTGGTGGTAAAATGACTGTTCTTGTGCCCTTCACTCCAAGAACTCGAACCGGTGCACGATATGACGGACTGTTGGGACTTCTCCCTCTCCTCGCATTCCATGCAGAATGTTCCCTGCGTGGAACACTTGTTTGATTCTTCCCTGTGGCAGTTGCTGCCGGGGAGTTGCTGTAACTGGACGTGGAATAAAGTTGTAGTTCCACTTACCTGCTGTGTGGACCTCACTTCTCTTCAGTGGCGACGATTGGTTCCAGTTCCCAGCCTCCCCAACTCCGAGGAAGACCTCCGCACCCCTGTTCCAGTCGGTATTCGGAATCGACATCTTCTTGAAAAAGCGCCATCCCCGCGCTCATTCCCATTTCCCAAGCTTGATAAGGTATCCTGTGGCCCGTCAACTTCCTCGATCGGATTCTCGACGGATGAATAAAGGTACTTTCTTCATTTTCCCAGCGCGTCCAAGCTCTGCGCCACTCTCGCGTTACCACGCGATCGTGCCTGACCTGCCTGACGACGCCTACGAGACAATTGACGTTGCGTGTGGTGGCCATCTTAGGCCTTATTTGCATCCTAGCAACAGTAAACAAGCCTCGCAACGAATTCTCCGCTGATGCGCACAGCTTAACTTGGCAGATCTCAAGCGCACAGCTAGTTGTATTCACGTTTTATCGCTGATGCGCACAGCCCATCGTTTAATCTTTTCAAATCCTTTATTCTACGCTGATGTGCACAGCAATGCACTTTCTTACTTAGTGAGCTCAATGCTATTCACTAGTGCAACGTTTTGGCTCACCGAGCAGTACTGTATATTACACGTTGTTGAATATATTATTGCTAAACGTAACACTTTTATGTAGACAATTCGAAATTTGGATAGTTTTCGAATTATTTTGTTGTGTGTACTGTGGCAGCAACTCAACCCACGCTATGGATCATATTTTGGCTCCTCCTCCTTTCCTACAGACAGCTGGTACTCCCCCCATTCCGTGGGAGCAATGGAAAGACACCTTTGAAGCATATTTAGAAGCTATCGATGGCGATACCTTTACTGGCAAAAAGAAAAAAGCCCTACTTATCTATAACCTAGGCAATGAAGGGAGGAGCATATTAAAAACGTTGACTCTTGAAGTTGTCAGCATTACAGTTAGTGGTGGTGATGCTGGAGAATCACTTCTCATTGACGATTATGCTACTTTGATCAAAACTCTTGACAAGAGGTTCTCTCCCAAGAGAAATGTCGTTCTCGAACGCCATAAATTTCTTCAACGTGCCCAAACCCCTGGCGAATCTATTGATGATTTTGTGGCAGCTCTTCGCATCTTGGCTATCAACTGCAATTACAGGGAATTCAGAGATGAGATCATACGTGATCAACTTATTGAGAGGACTTCCAACAAGAAAATTCAAGAGAAACTTCTTGCTTCTGGTGATCCTGATTTAGAGACTGCTCTTAGTTTAGCCAAAAGCATTGAACATTCTCAATTTTGCGTCAAAGAAATGAATTCATCTTCTTCACCATCGACCTCTTCTTCTACTGAAGTCAAACTATTGAATTCTAAACCTCCTTTCAAATCGAAAGCACCTATTTTGCCTAGTGCTCCTCGTTCTGTTCCATCTAACTCTTCTTCCAGAAACAGACCTGTGCAGAAAGAATTAATATGTTTTCGTTGTGGCAGTAGCTCACATCTAGGTTCTGCTAAATTTTGTTTTGCTCTCAATCAAACATGCTACAAGTGTGGGAACAAAGGTCACTATTCCCGCATGTGCAGAGCTGCTTCCACAAACAAGCCCGTTCCTTCTGTGAAGCATATCTCAGAAGAATCTGATGAGGAATGTTATGAACTACTGATGCTGTCTTCTACTTTGCACGAGGCCGGAGTGGTAGAACTGTCCGCTTTGTCTGGTCTTCGGAAAAGAAAATCTCCTTCTTGTTTAATAACTGTAAATAGCGTTGTCTGCAAATTCCTTGCTGATTCTGGTTCTCCTTTTACTTTGTTGAATTTCACTGTGAGAAGTTGGCCTGATATGTAGTGTTTCCAATTCTGGAACCACTGGGTATCAGTCCAAACAAACCCCAAAGATGTCAGGTTGTAAGTCAACCTTGTAGACAAGCTATCCTAGTGGTAGCATGGACTAAGCAGCCTTAAAGGCTTAACTTAAGAGGTCGTGTTAAGCGAGCTTGTTTTACCACATACAATCCTGTAATCAAATGAAAGGACACCACACAAGTATATATTGTAAAAATATATGTATTTATTTCTAAATTACTCCCCAGTACTCTTTATGAGGAAAGGGGCACAAGCGTTAAATCAAAAGCACTGTTAAACATATAAAGTTGGCACAATTATGGCTGAGGGCGGGGGGCCACTCAGACCATATACTAAAAAAATGGTATAAGTAACACTTATCGAGCAATGGTTAGGCCTAGGGCCTAGAGATTCGCTGGGAGCAGTCAGGACAAGCAATGAAGAAGTCGGGAGTAGCCCACAGGATACGGGTGCAGCACGGAAAGTGCGGCGCGCACCAATGTAAAGTCAATGGTGCGTAAAAGTTAGTTAAAGTGAATTAAATGATACTTCCGCTGAACCTAGGAACACAAAACTTCAGACACAGACCCTAGAGGTGTGTGCCAGTGTAAAGACACCGGCGTTGCAAAGTTACCTCACCCACAGGCCGTGGGTGCACAGGGTCGAAGTGGCGTCGGGTTCTGTCACGCAGGTTCTTGGTGCTTGGAGCTGTTGCAGCTGCAGGCGCTGTGAAGCAGAAGTGTCCGGTGCGATCCAAGGGTGGATCGAAGTAGAAAAGTACCTGAAAGCAGAGGGGACAGAGTCTGGGTCACTCAGCAGTGACCAGGGTGGAACCAGGACGGAACCAGGCAATGTCGGGCGCAATCAGGCGGTTGTCGATAGGCTTCTCTCCGCTGTCACGTGGGCTCTGGGGCATCTGCGACGTCCAGGAGCAGGTCACGATCTGTCCCACGTAGGCTCTCGCCGTCAGCACCGTCGGCTTCAAGATTGCAGCAAACAGCACTTGGCAAAAGCAATCCACGCAGAACCGGGAGATTGCTTATCACTCGAACCAGGAGGGTCAGAGTGGGTGCTCCTTTTCACAGGAGCTGGTGCAGATCTGGAGCAACCAGAAAAGCAAGTCGGATTTCAAGTTTCGTCGGCACAGGGGCCACAAGCCAGCTGGCAAGTGACCGGGCCAACGCGTCGAGCACACACAGGCAGAAGGGCCCCACGCAGCACTCGTCGAGTGTGGAGGGGTGAGCTTTGGTGCAAGTGGAGCTCGGGGCTGGGGCTTCTCAAACCCCGGTGTACAGCTTCGAGGGTCACTCGTGGGCTGCACGGTCAGCGTCTCGTGGCCTTTTCAAGATGGCGTGCCCCACGCTTCCGGTCGCCTCCACGGGTCTCAGCTCTGCAGGGACTGTGGATCGGGCAGGTAGAAGGCAGGCAAGCTTGATCTCGTCGATCTCTGTCGCTCGAGTTCCGGCGGGAACTGCAACAAAGCAAGGGTCGAGGGCTGGATGGTGCCTGTTTGCACAGGGTGGTCACTCCTTGACCACAAGGGAGATTCTTCAGTCTTCTCACGTCGTGTAGAAAGTCGAAGGGTCCAGATTTCGTTTCTTATGTTTCTTCAGGATGATCTGAAGTCCGTTGGGACTGCTCCCCCTCTTATTCGAATCTAGGGGGTTGGACATCCTGCTAGGTCCCCTCCTATGGGTGGGACCCAGGAAGGGGGTGGTTACACCCCTCTCCTTTGATCCTGGCCGCGCTGGGACAGGGGCTGGGAGGCCCCAGAACCGGTTTGGCCGGATCCTGCAAGGGGCAGCCTTGTGCTCCCCAGGCAGTGTCTGGTTTCTTTGAAACCTCCCTACTCCAATCCACTATCTCCTGTCTGGGGTGGTTTGACACCGCCCTGTGACAGGAAACTCTTTGTCCAGGCCTCCTCTGCCGGGTTTCGGTCAGCAGCAGGAGGCCAGACCCGTGTCTGTGGCAGGGGCATCCATTTTGTGGATCTGAGGCTCATTTTAAATCAACCGCGTTTCAGCAAAGTAACATGTCTTCTCCCTCTAGAAGGGTGGAATGCTACCCCCGTCGCCAGAACTGGCGAGGGGGTAGTATTCCAATTCGTATGACACCTTACACGACATGTTTTGATAAAGCCAAACCAAAGTTGCTATATAACCGCGAGGATTATAAGGCGCTTAAGAGTATATGGTATGGCATTATCCCGGATCAGCTTAGGGAGTTGTTCCCGACAGCTGCAGACAGGCTCAGCTCATGCCAGAGCACCATCTCACATAAAACCACGCACTCTGCCTCCAGGATTGATGAGGCCTTCCATAGGAGTGGCTCACAGGTTATATATGTGTCCAGATATAGGTTTAGATATAGGTATACTATATCTAAGCAAGGGGTGATTACACCCACTTGCCCCAGCTGAGTGTTCAGCCAGTTGTGTCAATTTAGATAGCCAGCCAGGGGTGGCAAAAGATATGCTGCAGCCCCTGGTAGGCCTTGGATGCACCTATGCCCTGGGCACCTATAGTGCACTGTACAGGGGCTGATAAGGTGACCCAAGCCAATCTAGTTATGCACCTAGGGTACATGGAATCCATTTTACAGAGAGAGCAGATAGCCTGGGGCCCTGATTAGCAGGGAACCAGGCCAACTAAGTCGAAAACCAGCTAAACACAGGGCAAAAAATCTGGGGTAACCATAGTCAGGTAGCCACCTTCCTACATTCACTGACTTTAGCAAACTTTCCAAATTACTTTTAGAATCTTCTAGTATCAAGATTTTTGCTTATAATAGCAAGAGAGTTGAGGTTTTGGGGAAATGTTCCGTCAAACTTGAGTTTCATGGTGATCACATTACTTGTGTTGTGTTCATAGTTAAGGATGGTACTAATTTGTTGGGGTGGGATGAACAGGGAGATTTGAACATTGTTTTAGATCCCAACCATCCAAACATGGTAATTTCTCGCAATGAATTGTGTGAATATTACTCTGCTATGTTGGCATCACCAAAGACTCTTGCCGTATCTCATGTGTCTAACACCAAGTGGGCTCTCATGTTTCCTGAAGTTTTTAGTGGGGAATTAGGCAAACTCAAGGGTTTCCAGCACAGGATAATTTTAAAAGAGGGTGCCATTCCTGTTGCCCATAAGGTGCGCAAGGTGCCTTTGAGCTTACGTGCAGAGCTAAAGAAAGAATTAGAGCGGTTATGCGCTGCTGGTGTGATTGAGCCAATTGAAGGCTCAGAGTGGCTTGCCCCCATAGTTTTAGCGAGGAAATCCGACAAGTGTTTGAGGATGTGTGTTGACCTGCGTGATCTCAATGCCAATATTTGGATTGACCGGCAACCACTCCCTAACATCAACGAGATGTTAGCCACCCTCGAAGGTGCGAAATTTTTCACCTCCCTCGATATATCATCTGCATATCATCAGATTGAGTTGTGTCCCAATTCCAAACACCTTACCTCTTTTGTAACCCCGGAGGGTGCTTATCGTTACATCCGCATGCCGTTTGGCTTAGCTTCAGCCTCGGCTGTTTTCCAGAGGTTAATGAACAACCTGTTCAAGAACATTTCTGGTGTTGTCTTTTTCCAGGATGACATTCTGGTTCATGGCAAAACCGAACTTGAACATGATGAGCGTGTCAAACTTGTTCTCAGCATACTAAGATCTAGTGGGTTAACCTTGAGGGAGGATAAATGCAAATTTCTTCAAGACGGTGTAGACTATCTTGGGCACCACATTTCCCAAAATGGGGTTGAACCAAAAGTCAAGATCATTGACGCCATTCAAAATGCTCCTGTTCCTACGAATAAGGATCAATTACGTTCATATCTCGGTTTGGTGGAGTATTACTCCAAGTTTGTCAAGATTTTCTCTACCAAAACCGCTGCTATGCGTGGTCTGCTCAAGAAAAATGTCAAGTTTGTCTGGGATAATGATTGTGAGAGCAACTTCAATGTCATTAAGCAAGAGATTATTGAAGCTCGCCCTCTGAAGCTGTTCAACATAAATGACTTGTGCATTCTTTCCACTGATGCTAGCAATGTGGGTTTGGGGGCTGTCCTCATGCAGAAAAGGAATGATGGTCGTGAAGAAACTATTGCTTTTGCCTCCAGAACCTTGAGAGGTGCTGAGGGTACCTATTCTACCATTGAAAAGGAGGCTCTAGCGATGTGGTGGGGAGTTTTGCATTTCAAAAATTTTTTGTGGGGAAATAGATTCATCTTGAGGACCGACCATAAACCCTTGATTGATCTATTCACGACCAAGGGTGGTGGTAGGGCGACTCCAAGGATCTCTAAGTGGCAATTCAGATTGCAGGAATTCCAATATCAGCTTGAATATGTAGCTGGGGCGAAGAATTTGGTTGCTGATTACTTATCCAGACTACCTCTTTCCGATGGTGACGACAGTGTAGTGTGTGATGATTTGGAAGTTGTGTGTGCTGTTGGTTCCTTGTGTGACTCTGTGGGGTGTGCTCTTTCGGAGTGTGAGTGGTTGGAGGGGATTGCCTCTGATGTGGACATGCTGTCTGTTATTGATCTTCTCTCTAAACCTTGGCCGTGTGAAAAAGTTTGTCCTGCTGCTATTATTCCTTATTTGCGAGTCAAGGATGAGTTGTCTCTTGTTAATGGAATTTTGAGACGGGGTGGGCTTTTGGTTGTTCCTGTTTCTATTCGTGGAAAGGTTCTTGGTTTGGCTCATGAAGGCCATCCTGGCATTCGCTCCATGAAGCGCAGGGTGAGGCAAGATTTTTGGTGGCCGTCCGTGGACAAAGATGTTGAGCATTTTGTTCGTGAATGTTGTGAATGTATGGTCAGTGACAAGTCACAGGTCACTTGTCCCCTTCCTGTTCAACCTATCGTTGTGAAGAATGTTCCTTGGTCCAAATTAGCTTTGGACATCGCTGGACCTTACGGTCTTGTTGGTACGACTCCCAAATTTATCTTGGTATTAATTGACTATATGACCAAGTGGCCTGAAGTGAGATTTGTTGATTCCATCAGTTCTTCTGTGGTGATTTCATTTTTACGTGATGTTTTCTCTAGGGAGGGCTTTCCTGAGGAGATAGTTTCAGACAATGGTACGCAGTTGGTTTCTGCTGAGATGTCTTCATTTTTCAAGGAAGTTGGTATCAAACACGTTTGCACGTCGCTCTATCATCCTCGTAGCAACGGTTTGGTTGAGCGTTTCAACCGTGTTGTCAAAGAGCATCTTCAACTGGCTTTGGTGAATGGTTTGCAGTGGCGTCAAGCGGTTGCCGACATGTTATGGGCTGTAAGAACTACTCCGCATGTTTCAACTGGTGTTGCTCCTTTTACCTTGTTGCGTGGGAGAGTCGCTGGTACCAAGTTGAACAAGGAGTGGATGTCCAGGAAGGTTGTGGATGCTACTGATTTAGCTAGTGTAGCTGATGTCAGGGCTTCGCTTCAGAGCAGTTATGGTACCAGGTCAGATGTGTTATCCTCCTGTAAGGTGAAGGTTGGTGATTGGGTAAGGATAAAGAAACCTGGATTTCTCCGTAAAGGGGAGTCACGATTTTATTCTCCCAGGAAGGTGGCTGCTGTGAGGGATTTTGTGGTGGTGTTGGAGGATGGAAGGGTTTGGAGTAAGAGTATGGTTTCTATTGTTCCTGGGCCCATGGTTGAGAGTGTTGGGAAGCGGTTGGGGGTCAGTATTTCTCCTTCCAACTCCAAGGTGGGCGGTGTTGTGCAGTCTGATGGAAACCTTCCGCGGAGAGACTCCTCCTCCAGGGTCAGATCTGTTCCTGCCAAATTTCGGGACTATGTGATGAAGTAATTCTGCTCATGTTGTGTTTTCTTATTATGTATGCTTTACCTCATAACAGACGTATTTTATTTCCCTTGTTCCCTTCTTCCCTCAGCTTCTTTTCTTTTCCTTTGGCATTCTTCCTCCTCCTTTCCTTTTCTTTTCTTTTATTTTCTCTGTGAAGAAAGGGAGGTGTGTTGGGACTTCTCCCTCTCCTCGCATTCCATGCAGAATGTTCCCTGCGTGGAACACTTGTTTGATTCTTCCCTGTGGCAGTTGCTGCCGGGGAGTTGCTGTAACTGGACGTGGAATAAAGTTGTAGTTCCACTTACCTGCTGTGTGGACCTCACTTCTCTTCACGGACCAAACTCTTTCTTGTTATCGATCTTCTCTCGAACCAGTTCTCCAACTTGGGGTAGCCAGCCAACTACCGGGATCTGCAGCGCATCATCCGATGTGGAGGGCAAATGTTCCTTTGCAAGACTGTCTCTGGTCTTTTGTAGATTCTGTAAAACATTGCAATGTTCATCTACGTCAAAGGCCGTGGCCTGGGCCTTGCAGTCCAGCCCATCGAGGTCAG
The DNA here is from genome assembly GCF_964263255.1 of Lissotriton vulgaris. Taxonomy (NCBI): domain Eukaryota; kingdom Metazoa; phylum Chordata; class Amphibia; order Caudata; family Salamandridae; genus Lissotriton; species Lissotriton vulgaris. The sequence goes on from NW_028245101.1 coordinate 45,924, forward strand.
GGACATACATCTTGATACCAAAGAGCATTTCGCATGGGGTCCGCCCACCCAGAGACCTTCTAGGGAGATTATTAAGCGCACGCTGCACGCCCATGAGGTGGGCTAACCAGTTTCTGCCAGTGCCTATAACTCGAGCTGTCAAAGATTGCTTTAAGTCGCGGTTCATTCGTTCAACTACACTGTTACCCTCAGGTCTGTAGGGACTCGAAAACTTGACTTGGACCCCCATCGAAACCATAGCATCCTTATATGCCTTAGAGGCGAAAGCCGGACCCTGATCCGAATGGAAGGTACCACAGGCAAAAATTCCCACAAAGGCTCGCAAATCCTTAATGACAGTACGTGAATCAGCGCTCCGATGTGGCCATACCCACACAAAGCGTGTGCATGAATCAACTGCTACTAAGATGTACTTGTATGCAGTATCAGAAGAAAATGGACCGCAGTGATCCAAATAAACGCATCCAAGCGGTTTATTCGAGATGTACAACTGTGTCTGAGGCGGACGCGCAGCAGTTGAAGGCTTAATCTGCTGGCAAATGTCACATTGAAGGACATAATTGCGCGTCTGTTTGTACAGTCCCCGCCACCAGAACCTTTGTTGTAGCTGAGTTACAGTGGCTGAGACGCCCGCATGCGCAGACGCCACACCTTCATGAGCCGCTGCAATCAAAGCAGCCCTGCGATCCGAGTTGGGAACTAGACGTTCGCCAACATCAGGGATTTTCACATAAGGAACCTATTCGGGACTTAAGTGGTATGTGTATTTTGAAGGGAACCCCGCAGGATATTTACTTCCCTTCTCCGTTGCAGCAACTGCTGCCAAGATGTCATCATCTATTTTGCTTTTGGACCTCGTGACTGCTGCAACTAAGTATTTTGATACCGCTGACTTCGCTGCTTCATCAGCAAGCAAATTGCCAACAGTGTGGACCCCCACGCGCTGATGACCGAGAGTATGAATCACAAACACGAGTGGCAGCTTCTCTTTCAGTTCCGCCACTCGGACCCAGATCATTTTATGTTTTATTGTGCTACCTTTGGAGTCACGAAATTCATTCTGAATCCAAAAGAACAAGTTCTCATTGTAAGACTGGACACAATAGTAAGAATCACTTACGATCAAAGTCGTCACATTAGGATCAGCGTACTCCAATGCAAGCATCAGTGCACGAAGCTCTGCTAATTGTGCGGTGCAGTCCCCAAGCGTCTGCGTGTGCACAACACTGGACTTGAACTCATCGTTCACCATGGCACCGACCACAATGGCGCAAGCGGAAACGTAGGCATGTTTAGAGCCATGCGCAACCTGCGCCGAACCATCAGTGTAAATGATGCAATGGAAATCCTCCAACGGCCGCATTGCTGATGGAGCAGGATGAACAAATTCATACTGTAAATACTCCTGCGACCACAAAGTGGCGTCAAAAACAAACGTGACATCCTGGGACGTCAAGGACGCAGCCCATTGAATCCACCGAGGGTGCAAAGCTTTGGAATGAGGTACACTGGCTTTTGTAACCGCCTCTAAGGCAGGACACGGGGTAACAACCAACATGCGTTTTCCTTGTGCCAGGGCACGTGCCTTAAGAATTGCCATCTGCACAGCCATTAAAACTTTTTCCACAATGGAAAATCGCAGTTCAGCCGAAGTGTACAAGTGTGACTTGTAAGCAATAGGTACTGTATCTCCTCCATTAAAAGTCAAGTACGTGAAACCCACCGCCCCAGGGATGATTCTTATCACCAGGTTGGTCTGGTTATCATGAGTCTGTAAGTATTCAGAAGCGAGCAAATCAGCCTGCAAAGACTGCAGAATGGCTGAATGCTCAGGCAGCCAGCATGATTTGGAAAAAGATGGTTGTATCAAAGCATACAAAGGCTTGATACTCTGGGCATATTCCGGAATGTAGGTCCTTCCGAAATTCAAAAAGCCCAGTAGAGATTGTAATTTTTTCAGTGTTGTCGGAGAGCGCAACTGTGCACACTTCTCCAGGAAGTGGGGTGCTAAACCCCTCCCTTCGTTGTTAAGCTCGTAACCTAGAAACAACACTGTGTACTCTGCAATGTGCGACTTTGCAAAGTTAAACTTGAAACCTATGTCAGCAAAGTTACAAATTATGCTATTTACTCGACACAGATGCTCCCAAAGGTCGTCGTCTGTGAGATAAATGTCATCCACATACGAACAAGCAACCGGGTCGATGCCCTCCAGAAGAGAGACAATGCGGGCGGAGAATACCCCAGGACTGTTTTTATAGCCCATTGGGAGTCGCCGAAACATTTTTTGCACACCGCCGCATGTAAAACTGGTCCATTGGGAACGTAGACCGTCTAATCTATGGGCATAAAAACCATTGGAAATGTCAAGCGTGGTTTTGAACCGTTTACGCTCAAGACTATTCACTAACGCAGAGCCATGAGTATTCTGTACTGCGCAATTACGGCAAAGCGAGGTCAAATGCCCATAATCCAAAACCAAACGATATGAGCCGTCCGGCTTGTTCACAGTAAAAAGGGCGTTATTCATCGGTGACACACACGTTTCAATTACACCTTGACATTCCAATTGTTCAAGGATAGCCGCGACTGAAGCTTTGGCTTCACGCCGTATGGGATATTGAGGTTGAGGCTGCGGCTGAGACCGTAAAGGAATCTCGTGGCTTGGTGACAATTTATCCCAGCCACACTGATTACGGTACACAGCCGGAGCAAACGCTAGAGCCCACTCTTCTGCAAAATGCAGCGCTTCCACTCTCGGCACAGTGTGCGCGAAACTGGGCAGGATTACCTCCTCCCCTCGCAGAGCTGCGAGAACAAAAGGTGGGGGCCAGTCAGCCTCCAAAAGCAAAATGTCATACGTAGACGAGAGATTTTCCCAAAATACCCCTTTTACAGTTCGCTGCATGTCACCTTCAATTAACAGGACAATTTCAAAAAGACGTTCAGGTGGAGCAACATGCGTATCAGCAGTTTCAATCACAACATAAGTATCAGTCGCTGTCACCTTCAACAGTGGACGGAGGGCCTCTCTCACTATGGTAATCTCTGCTGCGCTGTCCAGCAAGGTCAGAGCCCACGTCAGATTCCGAAGCCGCGTTCTCACTATCTGGGGCATAACGATGCGCTGTCAGGGCGGCGACTTTCTTTGTGGCAAACTGTGGTCTCTTGGGCGTAGAGCCTTCCTGCTGCTCTCCACTGTTTCGCGGGCGGGGCTGACCACGTCCTTGCTGGCCACCCCGGCCCCTGCCGCCCCCTCCACCACCGGTTGACGGACCGATGAGTCCTGAAAGGAACGAGGAGAGCATTGGTCAGAAGCCTGAAACCTCTCAGGCGATTTAATCATCGCGCGGTCGCGCAAATCATAAACACGATCCGACTGCGCAGGCAACAAAGACGCAGGAGCAGAAACCTGTGTTTGTTGTTGTTGTTGCTTACCCTGATTCTGCTTTTTAGGCCAATTTTGTTTCTTGGACTTTTGTTGACCACTAGTTTCCGATGTCTGACTCTGGGGCTGCTTTTTCTCTTTATCAGGAAAAGCTTTAACCCCCATGGCATTGCGGCCAACCGTTTTATAAGCAGCCACAATTATCCTTGCCAACCGTCGGGGTTGTTCGGCCTCGGGAACCAACGCCAATGCGTTAGCAACCTGAAAGTTCACTGCATCCCCCTTAACATTCGCAAGGATCAGATCGCAAACTACATCAAAGGAGCCACACAGGCGCATACCCAATTCAACAGCCGACTCCGGTCCGTGTTCGTCTTGAACACGTTTAAGGACCCCACCTAGATTGGTCACAGACGGGGTGCCATAGCACCTCGAATAGACCGCTGCAAAAGTCTTACCCCAGGTCTCACAGTCAACAAGTTCAGGAGCCAAATCCTTCGGTAAACTTAGTGTAAGAATCCGGTGTTTATCACCCGGACTCGTGTTGGGAAACACAGCTTCCAGCTTGCTGAATTTCTCAGCAAGCCAGAACGGAAAATCATCCTTGTCCTGGGGCTTTTTACCCATCACGGAATTCACCATGACTGGATTGATTTTCAGACCAGCATGTTCTGCACGAAGCTGTGCACCCCTAGGGGCCGCGTCCTGAACATTACGGCTTGTGTAATGAACAAGCGCTCTAATTACTGCCACCGCGACTTCATGAAGCCGCCGCAGATCAGCCACGTTACAAGTGGCGCGTAGAGGGTAAGGAGTGAATCCAGCCAAAGCGGGCCAAGGTGTGCCCAGAATGGACAAAGGACCTAACCTCGAAGCGGATAAAGAGTGTGGTAGGGCGCCACCAAACCAAACTCCATGCTGCCAAGCATCAATAGGAACCTCAAGTGCTCTGTACGGAGCATACGCAGCCGGTACAGCTGAAGCAGTGTATGAATGGAACACTCCAGATTTAGCGTCCACTGGCGGAAATGTCACCCACGAATAAAACAGTTCGTACGGGTAAGCATGTTCCGCACTCACTACCAGAACGACAGCCAAGCCTTCCACAGGAACATCATAAGTCCGCAAATGGTCACGCACCGCAATGCGACTATGCTGCGGGATGTCCACGGCTTGTGCCATGTCAGCACAGGAAAGAGAGAACACAAAGATTACTTTGTAGCACAACTGGGTAGTAATTCAAAGAAACCGTTTACAGATAGATTCAAGCTTGAAAAAGACCTATTTCAAAAATAGGCAGGTTTTTCCGACACTGCCGTTTTCCGGAAACGGGAATGAAGGCATTAAGGTTTGAATGATATACTACTCGAGTATCATGATATAAGGCCAATCAACGTATGGGCGCCATGTAGCAGGGTTTCCGTTCTCCCACAGAACTGTGCACAGAGATCTAGAACCTGGGTGAGTTAGGATGATCCAAAACTCACCTTTGTTTCAGAAATCCCCTTACCAAGCTAGCTACAGTGTCTCATCGGTAGTAATAACTTACCAATGACTTAGACAATCCAGAACATGAACTTAGGGTACCTCAGGTATCGTGGAACACATGAACACTCTTTCGTTATATAATCATTCCAAACCGAAACTGGGAGGCAAAGAATACACGTGCAAGTTTGAAATGTTTATTTTTCAATGCAGCATTCTCAAACGCAGTATCTTGTATAATATCAACATACATATTATAAAAATCAGAGTCAGCAGCATAGTCACTAATCCATAGTAAGCAAAAGGTGATAGCATGTTATGATGCAAAAATCTATAGAATTCTGTATCACCTATATTTCGCGCACCCTAATTAGCATATTATATTATATCTAAGAAGGTCTCATCTGGGTTCTAGCAGGGCGGACCCATACCTCTAATTCTCAGTAGGAGGAGATCACATCAACAGCTACCAGCTCTCTGCATGCGAAGCATCAAGTGTGTTGATTCATTCCCTGTAACTGTATCTTAAACCCGCGTAGAGCCCAATGTTGGCAGCAACATTATTTGTGTTATGTCTAACGTGGTGCGAGGATCAGGCCTTCAGCAACCTTGTGTTAGGTTATTCTCAGAGTGTGCAGTTCTCGGTGTACAGACAGTTGTACCAAGTGTACCAAGCACGACTGATACTAGAGCAATAACATATTATTCTCAAATAAATCACATCTTTCGTCTAGGTTGAAAGCTACAATAACAATTAGGTGTCGTGCGCAAACTCAAGCTGAAAGAAAATATTGCGTTTAAACATTTAATAAGCTCATGCTAACTTAACACAATATATAGAAACGTAGTAACCATATGACAGTCACTGGAGCTTTACGCAGGCACTGAGGTCAGGGAACACTAGAACCACATACACACTCTACATGCGAATACATAAGTCTGGCAGGAGGTGTCATTAAGGCGATCTCATGCCTCTATCAAGCCATTCATCGGGACTCCATGGGGCCGCTGGAGATCCTAAAAAATAAATGGGAGGCAGACATTGGGAGTCCTATAACGGATAAGGAATGGGAAAATATGCTGCTACGAGCCACCAAGGTATCCCGCAATGCACAATTCCAATTAATTCGTTTTAATACTCTGCATAGGGCCTATATTACACCTGACAAAATTAATTGCTATTTTTATCGGGAGAATGCGAGATGCCCCCGCTGCCAGGAGATAGGGGCTAGTTACATTCACATGATGTGGAGCTACCCGCAGATAGGGGGGTACAGGCAAGAAGTGGTTAGGGATACAGCGCGCATCACTGAGAAGGAGATCCTATGCACCCCCAGTCATGTGCTGCTCAACTTATTCCCCCACTCCGCTAAAACCAAGGTCATGGCCAGGTTCCAAGACCTAGCATATATACTAGCAATACGTGAACTCACCAGCAAGTGGAAGGCCCCAGCAGGTCTGGGGATAGGCCATTGGAAACGGGAACTAGTGAAGTGGGCAAGCTGCGAACATAGAATACTGCTTCGGAATGCAAAGAGAGGCATAGGACGACTGGAGAGGGCGCAGGCCTGGGGGGGGGTTTGTGGACGACCTGAAGAATGTGGACCAGGAGTCTGCACCTAGCACGCCACAGGCTGGATCTCAACCGGCCAGCCCCTGGGGCCAGGACCAAGGAGGGGCTGGGAGGGTGGCATGAGCGGGCCATAGCATCCTAACATCCATGAACATGGTGGGTTATATGATCAAGACACATGAGTCAGACGGAAGCAAGTGAGACCCAGAACATGTATACAGTGAGAGGCATATTGGCGGGTTGGTCGACAGCAGTGGGGGAGGGGGTGGAGGGCGGGATAGCAGAGGGGGAATTGTTTGAATGTTATTATGGATTTAATTGCCATGCATAGTGCAGCAGGAAGCCACAGGGTAAGAGGAGACATGGAGGAGAGACCGAATGCACGGATGGGCAGGACATTCTGGAGGGCCATGAGGAAGGTACAGGAATAAATAATACTGTGTATGTGCGCTGCTGAGTAATAAATGGCAATAACATTTGTTTAAAAAAAATCTTACACCAGGCCTGTAACCATAGTTGAATCTTGATATCAAAATATTGTGATATATCTCTACCGATCAGGAACTGATCTGGGAAGATGAACAGTAGAACGTGTTCTTCTCTCTGCTGGACACGCAGAAGAAGCTGGACCCCCAACAATCCCCAGAAATCATCTGACGAACACTGAACCAGAGACACCATTGCTCATTTGATAACCTCAAGGGAAGGGGGTTTGGGAACAAACAATAAACTAAAATAAATGGTTAAAACAAAAAGCTAAAATAAGGAAAGAAGCAACTGGTGCACGTTTGTGCCGGTGGAGAAGCAAACCCTGGGTTACAGAACAATCTGGGACATCTGTCCTAAAGCTAGGAGAGAAAAAGCCACTGGATGGAGCTACCCTGTGTCTGGGTGTCTTTGAGATAAAATAGCACATAGAGCAATTTTCGAGGCAGTGGCTTCTAGATAGAAGGGTTGGTTTGAGTCAGGGTGCAAAAGAATATGTCCAGACGTAAAGGCCTCTTTGAGATGTTGAAAAACCTGCTCCGCTTCTGGGCTCAACCAGAATTTTTGACCTTTACGAAGGAGAGTGGTGATGGGGGCAACCACGTTTGAGAAGTCTGTGATGAAGCGGCAATAGAAATTGGCAATGCCAAGAAAGCGCTGGATATCTTTCACGCAACCAGGTGCTGGCCATTGGAGGACGGCTTGTACCTTGGAGGAATTCATAGCCAAACCTTCAGGTGAATTAACAAATCCCAAAAAGTGCACTATAGTAACATGAAAGGCACATTTTTCCATCTTGGTGAATAGTTGGCTTTTGAGTAATGCCTGCAATACTTTTCACACATGTTCAATATGTTCGGAAAGAGAGTGCAAAAAGATCAACATTTCATCACTGTACACTAGTACAAAAATATCCAAAAACTCTTGTAGAACGCTGTTCACCAAGTGCTGGAAGGCGGCAAGGGCGCTCCAAGACCAAATGGCATCACCTGGTACTCAAAAAGCCCGAACTTGGTGCGAAAGGTCGTCTTCCACTCGTCACCTTTTCTCGTCTGTACCAGATGATATGCACCACGTAAATCCAGTTTGGTGAAGATGGTGGCGGATTGTACTTGATCCCTCATGGAGGTGGTGAGTGGTAAGGGGTACGGTTCTTAATGGTCACCTGGTTTAAGGCTCGATAGTCGAGGCAAGCACGGAGGTCTCCTTCCTTCTAAGGGATGAAGAAAAGGGGAGAGGATGCCAGTGATTTAGAATGGCAAATAAATACATTAGCCAGATATTTGTCTAGGTATATTTTTAAGAAGTCATTCTCCTTTTCCGTTAAGGCATAAATAGGGCTACAAGTAGCCCGCGCCCCTGGTTCCAGATCAATTTGAGTTCATGCTTTTTGTTATCAAAAACATCGGCAAATTCTTGATATTCATTTGGCAGACCAGTAAGGGATGTTGCGATTACTTACTTTTGAGATAATAAAGAGGTGGTGGTACGGGGTGCAGAAACATGACCTATACAAAACTTAGAGCAGTACTCAGACCGAAAGGGGTCGGTTCGCTTACACCAGGGTATGGTGGGGTAATGTTTTACCAGCCAAGGGATGCCTAATATAACACCGTTCTGCTGGGCATCTATTAAATCCAGTTGGCACTATTCTTTATGCCCTGTGAGTGCTCCCATGACCAGGGAGATAGTGCTATGAGAAAGGGGCCAGAGGATAATGGGGAACCGTCAACAGCAGAAACTTGTTCGATGATGTTTTTTCTGGATCACTGACACAACACCGACAGTCAAAATATCGAGAGGACAAAATATCGAAGCAAAAATATTGACTTCAAAAATATCGACTTCCTATCTTCAAACAGGTAAGTACAAAAATATCGACTTCAAAATATTGAGTGTAAAAAATAAAGACTGTCAAAATATCGATTTTTTTAAATGTCTTAAAAGTAAATTAAAAGTAATATAATATTAAATCAAATTAATTTAAACATATTTAAAATACTTAAATAAACGTAAAATTGAGACATAATTAATGTAACTAAAAAAAAGATATATTTTAAATACATATATATATATATATACATATTATTTACAAAACATATACAATATTTTCACCATAGGATAGCAAAAGGGTTACATTTACTGTAACGACTCCAGTGAGTGCAACAGTAGGGAAAGCATTGGATAGCGTAGGGATAAAAATGTACTATTCCCACTCCAGCGAGTGCAACAGTAGGGAAAACGTTGGATAGCGTAGGGGTAAAAATTACTATTCCCACTCCAGTGAGTTCAACAGTAGGGAAAGCGTTGGATAGCGTAGGGGTTAAAATTACTATTCCAACTCCAGTGAATGTAACAGTAGGGTAAGCGTTGGATAGCGTAGGGATAAAAATTACTATTCCAACTCCAGAGAGTGCAACAGTAGGGAAAACATTGGATAGCGTAGGGGTAAAAATTACTATTATCACTCCAGAGAGTGCAACAGTAGGGAAAACATTCGATAGCCTAGGGGTAAAAATTACTATGGCCACTTCAGAAAGTGCAACAGTAGGGAAAGCATTGGATAGCGTAGGGGTAAAAATAACTATTCCCACTTCAGTGAGTGCAACAGTAGGTAAAGCGTTGGATAGCGTAGGGGTAAAAATTACTATTACCACTCCAGAGAGTGCCACAGTAGGGAAAGCGTTGGATAGCGTAGGCGTAAAAATTACTATTATCACTCCAGCGAGTGCAACAGTAGGGAAAACATTCGATAGCCTAGGGGTAAAAATTACTATGGCCACTTCAGAAAGTGCAACAGTAGGGAAAGCGTTGGATAGCGTAGGGGTAAAAATTACTATTCCCACTTCAGTGAGTGCAACAGTAGGTAAAGCGTTGGATAGCGTAGGGGTAAAAATTACTATTACCACTCCAGAGAGTGCCACAGTAGGGAAAGCGTTGGATAGCGTAGGGGTAAAAATTACTATTACCACTCCAGCAAGTGTAACAGTAGGTAAAGCGTTGGCTAGCGTAGGGGTAAAAATTACTTTTCCAACTCCAGTGAGTGCAACAGTAGGGAAAGCGTTGGATAGCGTAGGGGTAAAAATTACTATGCCCACTCCAGTGAGTGCAACAGTAGGAAAAGCGTTGGATAGTGTAGGGGTTTAAATTACTATTCCAACTCCAGTGAGTGCAACAGTAGGGAAAGCGTTGGATAGCGTAGGGGTAAAATTACTATTCCAACTACAGTGAGTGCAATAGTAGTGTAAGTAAGT
>NW_028245102.1:5000-10000 GCF_964263255.1 Lissotriton vulgaris
ACTCGTATAAAGGGATTCCACATCCAAAGTAATGAGCAACATGTCCTCCTGCCATTCTAAGTCTTTGATTTTCATCAAGAAATCGCCAGTGTCACGCACATAGCTGGGTAATTTCTTGACTAAGTCTTGCAAAAAGTAATCAACATAGCGACTAACATTCTCTCCAGCACTGTTGATCGCCGAGATAATAGGTCTTCCGGGGATGGGCGAGACACTTTTATGTATTTTCGGGATTAGATAAAAGACAGGGAGGACCGGAAACTCTTTGTGCATGAATTTATACTCCTCACCTGAAATCAATCCCTCTCGCCGAAATGTACTAAGCATTTTTTCCAACAGAGATGTATGTATGTATATATATGTATGTATATATGTGTATATGTATATATGTATATATATATGTATATGTTGATATATGTATGTATATATGTATACATATGTTTATATGTATATGTGTGTATGTGTATATATATATATATATGTATGTGTGTGTGTATATATATATATGTGTGTGTATATATATATGTATTTATATACATATGTGTATATCTATACTACTATTATAAAGAGAGAACACAACCCTTTGAGCCAGGTAAACTCGGGAACTACAGCGCCAATCCACACACCCGATACATCCTTGAAGTTGTCTGGGTGTGTAGATGGACATAGGCTACATAAAATAAAAAAAAACGTAAATTAAAAAAATTAACTTTAAAAACAAAGTAGTCCCCTGAAAGAAGCGCCGGCCGCGACGTCTGCGTCATGACATCGGGAGCGCGGGGAGGAGCGGCGTTCAGGAGCAACAGGAAGAGCGGAGGACATGATCGCGGGGAGGAGCTGCGGACAGGCGGGGAGGAGCGGCGAGCGGCGGACAAGCGATAATGACCAGCGAGATGCGGAGGAGCAGTGGAGCGGACAAATCAGCAGCGCGAGGAGGAGCGGCGAGTAAGGTAAGTGAACCATCCAAGAGCCGCGGTAAGTGAACCATCCAAGAGCCGCGGGTGCGCAACGAGGGACGGGCGGGAGCCATGAGTGCACGCAAGCCTGAAATGCTGCCCCCAGCCCCCTTCTTCCCCGGGCAACGCTGCCGCAAGCCTGAAATGCTGCCCCCAGCCAACGCTGGGGCGGGCTGCTGGTATATATATTCTGTCTTGAGAATACTCTGATTTTCGGAGGTATCTAACCCATTCCAAGATGGCGCCCACTGTGGTGTCAGGAAGGGGTAGTCCCTTGTTGTTGTTTACCAACGCTAGCGAACTTGCATTTAAACCTGAACTGCATGGTACCGGTAAGAAACACCGAGGAAGGCTATCGCTGAAACGTTTGTTTGCTGAATAAAGCTGTATCCTGTATTTTGCCGGAGTGCTGTTTTTCTTATCTAAGCGGATAAGGATTTGTGAGCGTAACATATTGCGGGGTCCACGGCCCGCTAACAGCACCCGCTCCAGAGTGCCCGGGATATCTGTGGGGAAACGGAGCGACTTTGCAAACTTCATTCCCGAGCACCGTCTGCAACTGCGTAAGGGCTGATGAGAGGACCGCTGTGAGACTACGCGGTGAAAACTCTCTCCGACTGCCGGCTGGGGGCAAGTATTACGCGTCTCACCGGTGAGTCTTCTGACCCTTCCCCTCTGAGATAACTGTTGAGGGGATTGCATATTGCGGCAGAGCGTCTAGGCAATACACGGGTACAGCGAAAAAAGCTCGGCTGAGCATTGACGAGCGCAGCAACCGGCAAGAACTTACCCACATGCTATTAGCATGGATGTGTTCGGCGAGGAAGAGCATCATGCTCTTGTGCAAGACATGTTTAAGAGGCGCGATATACCATCAACAGCGACAGCCTCATCCACTGACATCGGAATGGGGAATAACAAACTGAGTGAGGCAATTTCAAAACTTGAGAGATTGCACGAACGCGAGATCCGGAAGTGGTGGGAGGCCACTAGTCTATACAGCTACATAGAGGTGAAGCGGGTACCAAGGGGGCTGAGGGTGTATACTGTACCATCGTATGAACACCCAGACCCCCAACTGCTAACAGATAGGCATGAACAAACGCAAAGCTATTGCGAGGGGATACTCAAGCTATTGGTTAAATACGCATGGAGCGATAGGGACAGGGCATTGGCAGAAATTAATACCTTGGAGGATGATATCAATAAGGAAGAAGACACTGCCAAGGTACAAGAACTCAAGGAGACAATGAAAAAGCACCTAATCAGGTACCAACAGAAAATCATTACGCGCAAACAAGAATAATTTGAGCGCGATGAAAATGATTACCGCCAAGGCCGTGTCCTAACGTTCGCTAAAAAATATGATGCACCAAGAAAAGCCATGAACCAGGGAACCTTGGTAACCCCAACCTCAAGTGTGGCTACCTCAGAGTCTGATACTACAGCTGAGGAATCAGGTGATGAACAGCGAGAACGTGGGAACGAACGAAGAAGAGGGGCGGTTCCTTTTCACATCGAGTTTCAGCTGATAAGACAGAATTGGCTGAGGGGAGGGAAGAACAAACCCCCGGAACGTCAAGAAGAAGGAGAACCCGGAGATCAGGGGGCGGCGGCAAAAGGAAGAGGACGAGCGAAACCCCAGAACCAATCCTACCGCAACAGCAAAAAGAAGTAATGGGCAATGCACAGACTGAGGTGACCAATTTGACTGTGGTCAACCTCACGGACCAACCCCTTACTGCAGAACAACATGAATTACTGAGTCTAGGGCTCACCTTCTGTCCTAACACCAACCTGGAATATACGCAAACAAAAATTTATCTTTTTCGGTTCACCAGTAGACTGAAACTGCATAAACACTTCAAACTGAGACCACATATTAAAGCAATATCAATACAAGGAACAAGACTAACAGCCACCGATGCTTTGATAGGCAATGATATGCCTTGCCTTGAAGCTATGGAAGCATTAAGAACCGAGACGGATGATGTAGCTGTCATGGGAATGGACATGGTACAAAGGGCAGAATTACAGGGAATTGAACAAGAACGAGATGAGAGCCATTTTAAACCTCTCTCCACATTTGTTCCCCAGTCACCTTGGGATGCTATTGATGCTTTCTCAGAGGCCATAACTATGGAACTTATTAAGCAGAGAAAGGATACCAAAATGAAATCATATAACATCACGGAACCACAAGAAAGAGCACTGAAAGACCTAATGAATAATAAGAAAATCATCATAAAACCCTCGGACAAAGGGGGGAATGTTGTACTGATGACAAGAGACTACTATCGTGAGGAAGCAATGAGACAACTCTCCGATATAAAGTACTATTCCATTACCACCAGGAGTGCATATGAAGTGAGCATCAGAGAATATGATGATTTGGTTCTAAAATGGTATAACCTTTCTATGCTGGGCAAGGACGAACACATCTTCTTGCGCAGCAATAACCCCATGATACCAACCTTTTATCATCTGCCCAAGCTACACAAAAACAATATCTCTCCCCCGGGCCATCCCATTGTAGCTTCCATCAATGGATTAACTGAACACATGTCTAGATTTGTGGACAATTACATCTTTCTACTGGTCTTAGAATTGAAGTCTTACATCCAAGACACTAAAGCCTTTTTGAGCAAAGTGGCAATTAGAAGTGGGAATCGGACTATCTATTCCTGGTGATGGACATCACCAGCCTTTATACGATCATTGATCATACCCACAGACTGGATGCTATTGAATACTATCTAGGCAGACGCCAAATACGTTTTGCACACCATAACATCATGTTGATAGAATTTGTGCAGTTTTGCCTAACTCATAACATCTTCTTGTTTGAGGATAGATTTTATAGACAGATCTCTGGTACGGCGATGGGCACCTGCTTCGCTCCCAGCTATGCAAACTTGTTCGTTGGCTGGTGGGAGGAGCGGGTGCCCAGGAGCTGGAAGGAAGGCCAGGAAAGCGGAAGGGTGGTACATTGGTACCGCTACATCGATGATTTATTCATCGTGTGGCAAGGTACCAGAGACATGGCAGAGAATTACATCAGATCTCTTAATAATAACATCTACAACATACACCTATCAGGTACAATTAGTGGGGTGGCAGCCAACTACTTGGATCTCAGGGTGTATGTTGAGAATGGCCATGTCCATACCTCGCTGTACCGCAAGGAAACGGCAGGTAATTCTATCCTCTTTTCTAAAAGTGGACATCCACCGAAACTCATCAAAAGTATGCCCTACGGGGAACTTTTGAGACTAAAGAGGAATAGCACCCAAGACCGGGAATTCGAGGCGGCTGCCTCCGATTGCCTGGCACGCTTCCGTCTAAGGGGATATGACGAGCCACTTCTGCAGAACACTCTCAAAAAAGTCAGGAAGATCCCTAGGAACGATCCGCTCCAAGTTAAACCCAAGGAATCAAACATCTCTAAAAAAGATACCTTTAGGATGATTACACCATATTCCACGGGGGCTGACAAACTTAGAGCAATGATGCGAAAAAACTGGCACATCTTGTTAACCGATGAAGTGTTGAGAGAAGATCTTCCACCACATCCACTAGTGACCTTTAGTAAGGCAAGGTCCCTGGGGGATATGTTGGTACACAGCCATCTGGAAGTACCTCCTGCCCAAATTAACACCTTGAGGGCCATGAGCGGGTTCTTCCCTTGTGGCAAATGCAAAGCGTGTGCCAACAGCCGTAGGGTGCTTCAGTATGATATTCCAGATGCAGGCAGGACTAAGAAAATTAAAAAATGTATCACGTGCAGTACCACCTATGCCGTGTACTGCCTCATATGCCCGTACGGCTTACGCTATATCGGGAGTACTATCAATCAATTAAAACTGAGAGTGCTAGAGCATCCAAGGGCAATTGATAAGGTAGACCCCTCGTACCCAGTGGCCCGACATTTCGCGAAACACCATAATAAAGACCGAAACAAACTGCAATTCTTTGGGATTGACCATGTTCCGCAAAACCTACGGGGGGGGAGACAGACTTAGAAGGCTACGACGCCTTGAATCA
>NW_028245102.1:17500-20000 GCF_964263255.1 Lissotriton vulgaris
CCGTCTCCCTCCCTTACCTGGAGAGAGACGGCTGGGAGTGCGTGCTGCACGTGGGTGCTTTGTGAATGTTATATATATATATATATATATATATATATATATATATATATATATATATATACATACATGTATATGTATATATGTATAGGTTTGTATATATATATATATATATATGTATATGTATATGTATATATATATCCTCACTCTTCGTTCGACGCTGCTACCGCTGCATCACAGTCATTTCTGCTCAGACTGCTTTTCAAAAACGAACAAGTCAGACCCAAAATCTGGTGCAATCAGTGTTTTATTCCAGTTTGTCGAATAACACCGAGCAAGCCCGCATGACGCGTTTCGCCTCTAGCCAGAGGCTTGATCACATGATACATTGCTTGACAGCGATGAGGGTACTTAAGGAGCCCAAAATGGGGTGGCGCTGCATATTCTTGGCCTACCCTATTAACCCCTTACTGTTCACAATTATAGTAGGTGTCCTTTTGATGTTAAATAAATGGCATAGTGCCACAGTTTAAAATGCCAAAAAATCATGATCTGTGCATAAATATCTGCTGTGCAAAAATACGCAATTATATATAACCCCTCTATATACAATATTGTACAATATAGAAAGACATGGGAAAAATGCATAAAAATAACTAATAATCATTGTTATTTATATACTATTTACAATTAAAGACAAAGTGTCCATTAGTATAAAAGTCCTCCCATTTAAAATTGCAACTTAGCTGCAGATGTTATGTGCAAAATTTAGCAATACATATCAAGTTCTGTAAAAACCTTAATAAATATTGTATTAAAAAAAGACCATTTTGGAAATCATGTGCATATTCAATTAAAAGACACCATTATTTTGTAAAAGAACAGACAATCCAGGGTATTAAAAAAGTTATTCTCAAAAACGCTTCATATGAACTCCAATTGTATGCTGAATATTCCTCATCGTTAACCCTAACCCTATGTGCAAAACAGTGCAATTGTATATATAATACCTAAAAAATTTGTGTATATCTATAAAATCATGAAAGGGTATGGAGGGAGGTTTCTCGTGTTCTTATTTACCCTCACACCACCTTAGATGTTACCATGCTAAAACCACTTGCTAGACAATATTCATTACAATTTCATACTTATATTTTCAAAGTTCCAGGGAGACATGAGGTATTGAGTGCAACGTTTATAAATCATAATAACAGATTCTAGCTCGGGTATATTGTTACTCAAAAACTAAAGACATGTGTACAGATCTTCACTGGCGTTCAGACCCCGCGGGGCCTTACTGTCCAGTTTAATTATATACCTGGTCTCCAAAAATCGGAGCTTTGCATCTCTGTCCACTCCTCTCTTGAGTGGCTTGACACAATCAATAGCGTAGTACATTAGGACTGAGGGGTCACTGTTGTGCAGACTTTCAAAATGACGGGCCACCGGGTATGATTGATCTTTCCCCACGATGGTCCTCATGTGCTGTAGTACCCGCTTGTGCACCGGCAGGCGGGTGCTACCCACATACCGGAGATCACATGGGCACTGCAGCACATAAACTGCAAATTCAGTTCTACAAGACATGCGTTTTTTAATCGGTACGGGCTCGCTTTTAAATGGTACCGTATATTGGGTTTTGTTACACCTATTCTTGCATGCCTTGCAGACAGTGCATTTCTTAAACCCTCCTCCGAGGGCCCCCCCATGTATCCGAAACCGGCTTTTCAAGAAAGTTACTTACTAACTTATCTGCCATGGATGTGGATTTTCTAAAGTTATATTGGGTTTGCCCAAGATGTATTTACCAATAACAGGATCCCCTGTAATTAGGTTCCAATTATTATAGAAAATCCGCCGGATTTCCTTGTGTTGTCTGCTGTACGTGATAATGACCCGGGGGCTTATCGTAGTATCTCCTGTTATCTGAACACTGGGTTTGTCTTTAATTGCTAATGATTCCTGTCTCGTGATAGATCTTGATCGATTTATCGCTCTCTGGATGGTTTTAGCAGAATAGCCCCGGGACAGAAAACGTACCCTGCTTTCCTCCTGTGCTTTCTGGCAATCTGCATCCGTACTACTTATTCGCCTGATCCGCAGCATTTCCCCAAAGGGGATGCTGCTGATCAGGTGGTAAGGATGCTGACTAGAAGCATGCAATACGGTGTTTGCAGCAGTTGGTTTTCTGTGCAACCTAGTGGCTATACTAGTATCTGTTATATAGACTACAGTGTCAAGAAATACCATTGACCTTGCGTCTATGTGTGAGTTGAATTTTAAATTAAGGCCATTGTTGTTAATTTCTTCCACAAAATCATGTGCTTCTTCCAATGACGCTTGCCAGACCATAAATTGGTCATCAATGTACCTTAGATATATGGGTACATGTTCCTGTATTGTTTCCCTAAGGGTGCCCCCGAGGACCCGCTCCTCCCACAGTCCCATGTGGAGACACGCCAGACTTGGGGAGAAGCAGGCCCCCATCGCGAAACCCCTAACC
>NW_028245103.1:0-38838 GCF_964263255.1 Lissotriton vulgaris
TGTATTTAAGAATGCAGCAAATTCTTAAAACTGAGTAAGATGTATTATTTGGAGGAAAACACGTCATCGTTTTTGGAGATCTTCTACAACTTACTCCTGTAAAAAGACAGCTTTGGCAATTACACGAATAAACACTAGTGTTTCTCTTCGTAATCTTGTTGTTCCAAGGAGTGTGCTATTACAAATAAGAGCGGAAGTCAGTGGTAGAATGCTGCAACTTACCGTTTCACTTAAGGATTATTGGATGACTTAAGGATGACATCAGTGATGTCATCAGTGATGTCACTGACCATGTCATGAATGATGTAATATGTGACATCATCAGCAGTGGATTGCGGGTGCGCGATATATAGTTAGTGCAACTAACTATATATGCGAATTTCAATGGTTTTGTGTGAGTAAAATAAGGTTTTGTAAATGCTAATCCCTAACTATATATGGGCTATAACCCATATTTTTTTCAGGTAATATATATATATATATATATATATATATATATATATATATATATATATATATATATATATATATATATATATATATATATATATATATATATATATATATATATATATATATTCAATGAAAAAACCATAGGTTATAGTCCATATATAGTTAGGAATTAGCATTTACAAAACCTTATTTTACTCGCATAAAACCATTGAAATTCCATATATAGTTAGATGAGCTAACTATATATTGCGCACCCGCAATCCACTGCTGATGATGTCACATATTACATCATTCATGACATGGTTAGTGACATCACTGATGACATCACTGATGACATCTCAAATGACATCACTGATGACATCACTGATTACAACATCCAGTGACTGTATGTTTCTGTAAAGTTAAAATATGTTTTACATATTGAAGAATGAGTGGATATATAAGTGTCTGGATGAAGGATTTACTAGGTGCATGACTGACTGACTGATTGAGTGAGTGATTAAATGTGTCTCACTGAGTGCATGGGTTAGTGACTAAACTGTTTTAATTTGTACATCATTATATCTGTTGTTCTGTAAACTGTTGCATATGTTGATCAGTAGCTATATGAGTAACTGTATGGGTTATTGATTGGTTGTCCAAGTATTTGTATGGGAAACTGAGTGTGTGTGTATGGGTGGCTGGAAGGTGTATGACTCTGTACATAGATGTGTGAGTAGTTGATTCACTATATGTATAGATTCAAAAGTGCATGTGCAAACAGCTGTATGGGCGGTTGACTGTGCATGAGTGTATTAGTGAGTGAATGGATATCTCAGTGCTACATGTCAAATTAAGTACATATGTAAAACACAGTACATGTGAGAGTTGACATCTATAAATAACTGTGCATAAGAGCCAGTGAATGTGTGAGTGGCTGTATGGATCATTGTGAACATGTATCAGAGATTGTATAAGAGAGTAAAGTAAATATGTGTTAGTATATGTTTGAATAAGTAAGGTGTGTATAACTGTATAGTTGAGAAAATGGAGGTGTGATTGATTTTTGGCATAACTGACTAGGTGTGTGAGTAACTCCATGGATGAGTGACTGTCTGTTTACACTGATTGTATCTAAGGTTATATTAGAGTCTGAAGAGGTTCATGGTATTATCACATGAATGATATCATCAGTCATGTCAAATGAGATGTTATCAGTGATGTCATCAGTGATGTCATTTGAGATGTCATCAGTGATGTCATCAGTGATGTCACTAACCATGTCATGAATGATGTAATATGTGACATCATCAGCAGTGGATTGCGGGTGCGCGATATATAGTTAGCGCATCTAACTATATATGGAATTTCAATGGTTTTATGCGAGTAAAATAAGGTTTTGTAAATGCTAATTCCTAACTATATATGGACTATAACCTATGGTTTTTTCATTGAATTTCAATGGTTTTTTGAAAGCTAATATTTCTATCTGTAAAATGTATTCTTCTTTAAATCATAAAATATATTGTACATGTTTTTTATACATTTTTAAAAAAAAAAAAAATTGTTGCGCTCCTAGTCCGCGAACCGGTCAGCTTCCCGTTAGCTGAATTCAAAGCCGCGACTTGGTGCGCGAGCCGGTAATCGTTCCTTAAGCGTAACTGTTACGTTATCATGACGTTTTGCGTTGTCGCGTAATACGTTATCCGACGCGCCAAGTTAGCGGACTCGGAAGCGGATTGGATAGCGGCGCAAAGCGCGAAACGTAAAGACAGCAGGTCATGTGACTCGATAATAACACTTTTCATTAGTTCATTTCACTTTTGGTTTCCTAATGATGTAATACTAGGTCATGTGATCTAAAATTAACACTTTTCATTGGTTTAAAATTTTTCCTTCTCCCAAATGATGAAAACCCCTCCTTCTTTCCTCACTCTGACTTTCATCTTGGTGAGAGAAAGACCCTTTTTGATTCTTCAGCAATGGCTTCAATGGTTGCTTCAGCCAGTGTGCCCCCACCACCTCCTCCACCTCCTCATAGGAAGAAAGGACCACCTGCTTCACTAATTATAGAAGAGGAGGAAAATGAAGAAGAGGAGGAAGAGGAAGAACATCCAGAGTTTTTGCCAGAGGAGCCCAGGAGATATAACAGGAAAGAAAATTACATCTGGCAATTTTTTAAATTTCCAGCTGACCAAAAAAAAGTAAATGCCAGATACGTCTTTTGTCGCATTTGCGGCAATCGTCTTTCAAGGGGCACAGACAAAAAGTACAGCTATGGGAATCATACAATGCACAGGCACATGAGTCGATGGCACCCTAACAATTACAGTAATGCCCAACTTCGCGACCAACAACAAAATCCTCCAGAAATGGCAAGAAGATCTGTTGTTCAGGAGGTATCGGGACCGGAGGCGAGGGAGGTGATCCCGAACATCCAAATCAACATGGGAGAAGTGAAGCAAGTCTGTGTGTGGTGCAACCAGACACTTTGCTACCGCGAAAGTAGCATTACCCTTATAATGAGAGCCATCAACAATCATGTGTGCCCAAAACGCCCAAAAAAGTAAATTCTTCTTTTTTTTGTTGCTCCTGTTGAGCCGTCTTCGATGAATCATTTTTGTTTCCCCCCTCCCCCAAAAAATAAAAAAAAATACAAAATGTTCAGAAAAAAACAAAAAAATATAAAAAATGTTCAGAAAACTAATAAAAAAAATTTAAAACAACAAAAACAAAAAAAACAGTTCTTTTCAGAACTACCTCCCCATTATTAAAAAAAAGTGGTAGAATTCTTTGAACTCTGCCAAGCACTGCTTCACAAAAATGACACTCAATGGTACAAAACAGGCATAGAACAATCATAAATCTCTCCCTAATATTTTAAATGATTAATTCAGGATGACGATAAGATGTAGCCTATCTAAAGGTTTGTATAGGCCCAGATCTTTGGACTGGGGTGAATGTGTGTCATTGATCAACATTCGGTCCAACACCTGTTTTGTTTATTTGAGGTGAGGCCAACACATGGTTGCAGATAAGATTTTCACTGAAAAAAACCATGGAGAAAATACATGTGAAGGCCTACCAATGAAATAAGTCATTATTTGAAAACCATTACATTTCTGGAAATATGCACTGCTAGTGCTTCATAAGTTGTTTTGGGTCATATTTATAAGGCATTTGAGTGTCTATTATGCTATTTTACGTTCTTCATGGTGCAAATTTCTTGTAAATACGCTCCCACCTGCGGTTGGCAAATTTAGATTTTGATTATGGGAGTTACATAGACATGTTAATAATTTCCCAAAAAAGGTGTATGACCCCAAACAACCTATGAAGCTCTAGCAGGACATATTCAGAAATTTAATTGATTTCAAAAATGGTTTTTAAAAACAACATATCTGTTTCAGCTTACATAAGAGACCATGGAATGGACTTCATATACAACAATAACTTGTGTTACTGCATGCCAGAATGGTGCACCGAATATGCAATTACAATTTCTCAAAGAAACAAAATGTATTTCTATATCACTACAGACAAAGCCACAGTTTAAAAACACAGCTTTCTTCATCATTTTCTCCTTAGCAAGATTTATCGCAAATGCGATAAAAAACGGCTGCAATGCATGAATATCGCTGAAAAGTCAGCTTTATTCATGCATTATCCAGCAAATGCTCTTAGCCATGTTATCCACCTTCCATTGGATAACATGGCTAAGAACTGCTCGCAAAAGCAAAAAAAAACGGCCGCAATGCATGAATATCGCTGAAAAGTCAGCGATATTCATGCATTTTCCAGCAAATGCTCTTAACCATGTTATCCACTTCCCATTAAATAACATGGCTAAGAACTGCTCGCAAATGCAAAAAAAAACGGCCGCAATGCATGAATATCGCTGAACAGTCAGCGATATTCATGCATTTTCCAGCAAATGCTCTTAGCCATGTTATCCACTTCCCATTAAATAACATGGCTAAGAACTGCTCAGGGCCCCATGAGGAACACTATCCATTTTAAAAGGAAAACATAACATCAAAGACACTCAAATGCCTTATAAATATGGCCCAAAACAACCTATGAAGCTCTAACAGTACATATCCAGAAATGTAATTGATTTCAAAATTCGTTTTTAAACACAGCATATAAATCAATTGTATACCTGCATTCATGAGGAAATGACTGAAAATGTCCTTGAGACACATGAAAGTGTTTTCTGGAATGCCCTAGCACCATTTTTGGGACACTATTAACATGGCTAGGTAACTCCCATAATCAAAATCTAAATTTGCCAAGCGCAAGTGGGAGCGTATTTACAAGACACTTGCCCCATGAAGAACGCTTTCCATTTAAAAAGGTAAACATAACATCAAAGACACTAAAATGCATTCTAAATATGACCCCAAACAACCTATGAAGCTCTAACAGTACATATCCAGAAATGTAATTGATTTCAAAATTCGTTTTTAAACACAGCATATAAATCAATTGTATACCTGTTTTCAAGAGGAAAGGACTGAAAATGTCCTAGAGACACAGGAAAGCGTTTTCTTGAATGCCCTACCACCATTGTTTGGACATTATTAACATGGCTATGTAACTCCCATAATCAAAATCTAAATTTGCAAAGCACAAGTGGGAGCGTATTTACAAGAAATTTGCACCATGAAGAACGTAAAATAGCATAATAGACACTCAAATGCCTTATAAATATGGCCCAAAACAACCTATGAAGCTCTAGCAGTACATATCCAGAAATGTAATTGATTTCAAAATTCGTTTTTAAAAACAACATATCTGTTTCAGCTTACATAACAGACCATGGAATGGGCTCCATGTACCACAATAACTTGTGTTACTGCATGCCACAATGCTACACCGAATATGCAAATACAATTTCTCAAAGTAACAAAATCTATTTCTATATCACTACAGACAAAGCCACAGTTTAAAAACACAGCTTTCTTCATCATTTTCTCCTTAATTCATACTATTCTCTATCTAAAATAAATAAATCTTTTCTCACCTTAGCAAATACTTTTTGAGTGTTGAAAACAGTCTCAGAAATACACCAAATTGTCTTCAGCAGAAGAAAAACGATGCACTCCAGAGGCTGCAGCTATTGAAAGCACAGAAATACAGATATTCATTTCACATATCTCTCATATTAGCCAATCATAACTCTTCCCTCACTTTTTTCAAATCAAAACCCTTCCCCCCTCTGCCCTCTCTGCCTTTTTTCCATAGCAACCACCTCCTGGAAGACCTCTCATGTTTGCAAATTCACACAACAATGTTTCAATTGAACTCTGAACTCTCAGTGCACCTGCGTATCCAGTGCAATCTTTCATTAAATGTTTCTTCCTTGACCATTCAAATTACATCTTTCAAAGAACACATCCATGCACCCTAACTTTCTGTTTTCAGAAATGGAAATGCACCAATCACTGTTAATGAATCATTAGCACTGGAAATCCACAGTTTTTTTTCTTTACAAACTCCTACTGTTTCAACTGCCCTTTCATTACCACACTTCATCTGACTGCAGCACAACCTTCTCCCACCATGTTTAAGGTCTGGATTGTTGTACATAGTTACATCCACTGGGCTCAAAGGTATGGTGAGAACAGAAATTTACACAACCTCAATTTACAGGATGTGGAAATTAAGTGGTTGGGCCAAAGAGGATTAAAATGTCACCAATTGATACCATTGGTGAAAACCTTTATGCATTTGCCAAAACCTGACCTGTTAATAGTGCACTGTGGAGGTAATGATTTGGGCACTTTGACAGGGGTAGGTCTGGAAATGCTTTTAAAGGACACCTTTGAGCAATTAATGACACTTTTTCCTCAAACTGCTTTGGTATATTCCAATATATGCCAAAGACAGAAATGGAGGTGGTCCAACCAATTTTGTCCACAAATTGAGAAAGCGAGGAAGCATGTAAACAAATCTGTTTCAGCTTTCATGAGAGACCATGGAATGGGCTCTCTGTACAACAATAACTTGCGTTACTACATGCAAGATATCTACAGAGGAGATGGAGTTCACTTCTCAGATGAGGGCAACAGAATTTTCATTCTGAATTTAAGACTGTGCATTGGTACCTACTTATAAGTACCTAAATGTACCATAAACCCAAAAGCTCTTCTCAGAGCTACCCTTCATCTGATCACTCACAATTATTATTTTTTTCTAACTTTTTTCTGTAATTTTCAACAAACTACGCTCAAAGAGCGCTATCCGGTACGCGAACTGGAAACTAACCGCGCAAACTTTCAAAAATAAAGTTTTTTCTTCGCACATATAGTCCTCCTCAGCCACCCTCAGAAAACGTAGGGGGGCAAACTACTTGTACCATGCCCCCTTCTACCCATTCAGAACATTATTTACCCTCCATTTTATACCTTGATTCGACTAAAACACAAAATGGTGGACTCCCGTTACGCTCCTAGTTCGCGGACCGGACCGCTTTCCAGGAAGCGGTCCAAAAAAAGGTGGGAAAGTAATTTACAGAAAAACGACTAGAGACACTCTCACCAAATATAAATTAGCTCATACTACATAACAATCCCTTTCATTCTCACAAATTTGATTGAAATTTAATTTAGCCATTTAGCCTGTAGACCTCTCCAAGTACCGTGAGGTAAATTACTTCACAAAACACATCTGAAGTGTTGGAATTGACAACCAATGAAAATGTTACTTTCATTTTCTACTTTTATTACCTGACATCTGATTGGTTATATACTTGAATATATAAAGGAAGAGAAGAAAACACAGCCATTTTGACTACTACTTCTTGTTGTACATCACATTTCAATAGCTTCCAAAAACTTCAACTTCTTTGTGAAGGTAAGTTATAATTTTTAAAAATGAAATATATTGTGCACTATAACTTAATATAGTAGACTTTTTCTGCTACATATACACTATCCCTCTGTACTAGTAATGTATTTAGATAGACTTCTCTGTTATAGTTATGAATGGAGTTAGAGTGTCTAGGTTAAATCACATACACTTTTTTGTAGTCCTATTTCCACTCTGATACTATACACTGCCAAAAGATAAATTCACTGATAAAAAATGACTATCTAAAATTAATCCCAACAGTGCCCTATCTCTACTAATATATATTTTTTTAATCCAAATTTCAGGCAAAATGGAAGGCGAAAACCAAGTTTCTTTTGAAATGGACCTGCAAGAAAGCAGCCAGGAATTGATTGAACAAATTGACATGGAATTTATGGATCAAAGCTTGGATAATGAACTGCTGCAATGTGTCCAAGCAGTAGATGCCCTCCTTGCAAATGAGGACATTTTACAAGCTCACAGCTTGCAAACAATATTTCAAGAAAATAATGACATTTCAGACACTGAAATGTTAGAAAGTTTAATAAATTATGAAAAACAATCAAAATAAAAAAAAAAATTTAAAAATAAAGAAAACAAAAAAAACAACAAAAACAACAAACAAAACAACAAACAATTAACATTTAGTCTTTGAAAAGTATATCATTCTATTATCCTTATAGTACGCTGCCTAGAACGCTTTCCGGTTCGCGTACTAGGCGCTCAACGCGAAAAAAAAAACAAGAAAAAATTTTTTTGAACCCTGCTGGGCCCTTTTAAAACCTCCACATAAAACCTAGGGGGTCAGGGAGGATCTACTATGCCCCCTTATGGAAATTTCCCCCTTTGTTTTGGCCTCCTCTTATCTCTCGATCCTACCGAGAGACAAGATGGCGGCTGCACCGGACTGTTTAGAATGTTGACAGACACCGAAGAGCCAATCAGCTTTCCGTGCGCAAAGTTCCGTTACGCGAAAAGTACGCGAACCGGATCGCTGCCCGGACCGCTGTTACAGATATATATCTTGATTTAAACATTAATTTCACAAAATCCACTGAAGCACATATATTGAGACCTAGCAAAGGCACATCGGGCTAACAGTCCCTACAATTTTGCCAAGTTTCGTGTAAATCCATTCAGCCGTTCGGGCTAAAAGTGAGTCCAACCGCCCTATGGAAAACTCAATGTTAAAAACGCGTTTTGGGACCCCCCTTTTTTCTCAGCCCCCCCTTGACGAACCCCCCCCAAATTTCCAGGAGCTGCTCAGAAACAAAATGTGCCATTTTCCTGAAAATTTCAGCCGATTCCGTCCACAAACGCCAAAGTTATTAGACATAGAATTTTCAGAAATCCCATAGGGAAAAAATCCGAACTATATATACCTACTGGCGACCGCCAGTAGGTAATATATATATATATATATATATATATATATATATATATATATATTACCTACTGGCGGTCGCCAGTAGGTATATATAGTTAGGATTTTTTCTCTATGGGACTTTTGAAAATTCTATGTCTAATAACTTTGGCGTTTGTGGACGGAATCGGCTGAAATGTTCAGGAAAATGGCACATTTTGTTTCTGAGTAGCCCCTGAAAATTTGGGGGGGTTTCGTCAAGGGGGGGCCGAGAAAAAAGGGGGGTCCCAAAACGCATTTTTCCCATTCATTTTTCCTTAGGGCGTTTGGCCTCACTTTTAGCTCGAACGGCTGAATGTATTTGCACGAAACTTGGCAAAATTGTAGGGACTGTTAGCCCGATCTGCCTTTGCTGGGTCTCAATATATGTGCTCCAGTGGATTTTGAGAATTTAGCGTTTTAAAAAACAGATATATCTGTGACAGCGTCCCGGGTAGCGCTCCGGTTCGCGAACTTTTCGCGTAACGGAACTTTGCGAAGCGAGGCTGATTGGCTCTCCGGTGTCTGTCAACATTCTAAACAGTCCGGAACGGCCGCCATCTTGTCTCTCGGTAGGATCGAGAGACAAGAGGAGGAGAAAAACGAAGGGGGAATTTAATGAAAGGGGGCAAGGTAGACCCCTCTTGACCCCCCAGGAATGATGTTGGGGTTATTAAAGGGTCCCGTGGGACAAATAAAAAAAATTGATTTTTTGCGGTAGAAGCGCTTTCCGGTTCGCGAACCGGGTAGCGAACCGGGACGCGAAACGGGAATTCGCCATTTTGTGTTTCGTTTTAATTAAATTACAAGATGGAGGAAAAACAATGTGAGAAATGGGTATAAGGGGGTACGGGAGACGTATCCTGACCCCCAATGTTTTCTGAGGGTGGCTGAGGATGCTCATATATGTTGATACTTGTCTTCCAGCGGCTGCGCGTGAGCGTTTTTTTTTTTGTTGCTGCGTGATGTCTGCTAACGTTCGATTCGAAGGAAATCAGGAAGTGTTGACCGCCATTTTGACACTGCGAGTAAATATATTGTTGAAAACTAATTGTTATAAATGAATCCGTATTGATAAACATTGTCTGCGCGGAGACGTATCGTGACCCCCTATGTTTTCTGAGGGTGGCTGAGGATGCTCATATATGTATGTATGTATGTATGTATGTATGTAGGCATACTTGTATAGCACAGCTGTCACCCAAAGGGTATCCTGGCGCTTTGACCACAGAGCATTCCTACCGATGTCATTTACACTGCCTTCGGAAAAAGATAGGTTTTTAGGTCCTCCCTAAAGGACATGAGATCCTGCTTGCACCTTAGGGCTAAAGGTAGAGAGTTCCAAAGCTTGGCAGCCGTAAAGCTGAAGGAGCGGCCGCCCATCCTCACCCTTCTTATCTTAGGAACAGTCACCAGAAAGGCCGAAGAGGATCTCAAAGGTCTGGCTGTAGAGTACCAAGAGAAAAGACCTTGCAGTACTACAGGGCCCAGCCCATGCAAGGCTCTGAAGACCAAGCAAGCTGATTTAAAACAGATTCGTTTTTGCACCGGTAACCAGTGTAGGTCTGAAAGGGTGAGGGAAGACGAGGCAGTCCATGGCCGCGAAAGCGCCAGTTTAGCTGCCATATTCTGTACCCGCTGTAGCTTCATAATTAGAGTACCGGGGGCCCCCCGAAAGCAGTGCGTTGCAGTAGTCTAACCTACTGAGGATGATGCTCCGCACTGCTTCCGTCCTCGCTGAATGAGGTAGAAGTGGCAAAATCTTCCGCAACATACGCAGCAGCAGCATACAGGTTGCCGTGGTTTTGTTGACGAAAGCGTCCAGCTGGAGACTAGGCCCGAGCAGGACGCCGAGGTTGCGAACTGAATCTGCCGCTGCAATAGTGCCTAAGGTAGAGGATGGCCAAATAAGCATGGGCGAATTTTGCGGATCTCGCGTTCGCGAATTTTGCGGATTTGCGAACTCGCAATCCGCAAAATCCGCGAATTCCCGCGAAGTTGCGGATTTTTTTTTTTTGTGTTCGCCCGTGTTTCTGCCAGTTCGCGAGGGTTTTTACAATTTCGCAATTTGCGAACTTACCTGTCGGGTCGCAAGTTTTGCGAACTTGTTGTTTCTACGTGTCCAGCCTGTTTGGGACACTCTTCTTCATCACTGCCACTCTCTGTCACCACTGCCACTCTCTGACTACTCATGCCACCCTCTGGCCCACCCATGCCACCCTCTGTTTCATCACCACACCCTCTGGTTGTCCAGTGTACATTATTTTCGGCAAAGCAAAGCACACCTTCCCTGCCTCAAGTGACCTGAATTAATTTGGGGCTGATTAATGTGTCACAGAATATTTTTTTAGCTGGCACCTGCTTCCTTAGTGCGCCCTGATTAGTGATCTTTTGCACTTGCTAAGTGTTTCATTGTTGCAAAATTGGTTACAACACCTGCCCTGCCCCAACTAACAATAATGAATTAGGGGCTGATTAATGGATTTTAACTTCCAGCCTGGCTCCTGCTTGTCTCCCTTAGCTGTAATTCAGGACCTTTGTGGCATATGTGTAACTATTCTGAGGTTCAGAGCAGGGTCACATAATAGTTGCAACTGGCAACTGAACTCTGGAGGGGCCCCTCAGGAAGCACTACAGGAAATGGCTACTAATGATGAGCCTGAACTTTTGAACCTGGTAAGTAGTTTCAGTTTTGCTAAGATCGTATTTCTGCAATTTAGCACTTTTTCGCGGGGCGCGAAGTTGTACTGGGAAGCCGCGAACTCACGCGAACAGTGCGAGCAGTGCAAGCAAAATCCGCTGCTCGCGGATTTGCGGATTTTGCGGGAGATTCGCGAATCTCGCGGATTGCGAATTTCCCGAAAATCCGCAAAATCCGCGAGCGGAACGGATTTTCCGCCCATACCTATGGCCAAAGTCCCTCCGGCAGAGGGCGAGGCGTGCGGTCTACCGAACAGTAGAGGACTTCGGTTTTTGCTCCATTGAACTGTAATGAGTTCTGGCGCAACCAATCCGCAGCTCCTGACATGCACTGGTGAAAGGATTCCAGGGGGACCGCATCCCTGCCCTCGATGGAAAAAATAAGCTGAGTGTCATCGGCATAATTGATGACAGACATGCCGAATGACTTAATCAGACTTATTAGAGGGCGAAGGTATAAGTTGAAGAGAATAGGGCTGATTGCAGAGCCCTGCGGCACTCCCTGTTTTACCTCTCTCACCGCCGACCGAAAAGGCGGCAAAGCCACAGATTGTCGCCTGTTACAGAGGTAAGATGCCAGCTAGCCTAAGGCTGTGCCAGTTACCCCGGACTCCTGGAGCCTGCTTAGTAGAACCGTATGGTCCACCGTGTCGAACGCGGCCGACATGTCGAGCAACACCAAAAATGCTGTTCCTCCCATGTCGACACGCAAACGTAGGTCATCTAACACGGCCACCAAAGCAGACTCCGTGCCGTGGGCCGGCCTAAACCCGAATTGGGCCACGTCCAGAAGGTCATTGGATTCGAGATAGCTGGACAGGGCTCTAGTGACCAATTTCTCTAGGATTTTTATTGAGAAAGGCAAGAGTGATATGTTGATACTTGTCTTCCAGCGGCTGCGCGTGAGCGTTTTTTTTTTTTTTTGCTGCGTGACGTCTGGTAACGTTCGATTCGAAGGAAATCAGGAAGTGTTGACCACCATTTTGACACTGCGAGTAAATATATTGTTAAAAATAATTGTTATAAATTAATCCGTATTGATAAACATTGTCTGCGCCATCTTGCTTTTTTTCCAATGCCACACTTTTGTCGTGCACGGTAGCCATTTTAGATGCCTTGACCAGACCCACTCTCTGCATGCCGCCGATCCTCAGCATGGCTCCCCACCCTCGCAAGCATCTCCCCCACGCACCTGTCACCCCCGCTCTCTCTCTCATGTATGGGCCATAAACCTCCCCCCATCTGCGCTGCTCTTCCCTGAGAATCACACCCTGTGCCCGCCCGACACCTCCCTTTCACCCTATTCACTACCGCACCCTCTGACACTCCTCTTCCTCTGTGTCTGATTGTCCAGGCCAGTCCCAGGCTATCACCTAGCCTTGCGGATGTAGTTTATGGCCTCAAATGTAAAGAATCACCCCTCTTCAAAGGAGTTACAGTAGATCAAGGCCCCCACCCCATGAGATCCGTCACACCACACGCGTTCCTACTATCTGATAAAGATCCTGTATTGTGATTGGGGAGGGGATTCTCACTGTGAGGGTGTGTGGGACCGAGCCTGAAGCGGAAGATTCCAGGGATGCCTTTTTGTACATCAAAGTCTTCACAATTATGTGTCACATTAAAAATATATAGCACTCCAACAAAGTATTATAACACTTTAATAACTTATAAA
The DNA here is from genome assembly GCF_964263255.1 of Lissotriton vulgaris. Lineage (NCBI taxonomy): Eukaryota > Metazoa > Chordata > Amphibia > Caudata > Salamandridae > Lissotriton > Lissotriton vulgaris. The sequence goes on from NW_028245103.1 coordinate 13,065, forward strand.
TATATACAACGCAACAAAAACAGTAAACAGGTAAAAAAAATGTTTTTTTAAACAAAGCAACAATGGGCTGCTGTGAGGTGGCGTCAGTAGCGGTCTGTTGTGCGAATAGTCCGAAGGCAGCACAACGCGCTGAGATCTGGACGGCACCCAGGTGATGTCCTTTACTTGCCGCACTGGTCTTGGCATCCTACAATGCTGCGCCCAAAAACGGCGTGGGGCGCCCCGGGGGGGGGGGGGAGGCGGCGTGAACGGGCCTCCCCAGGTGGAGGCTCCTCTGGTGCAATGGGGAGCCCCTTTAGCGTTTCAGTTGCCATTCAGCGGTTTTCCGCCCGCTTTTGCTGCACTGTGCCTCATCCGCCATTGAGCTGTTTACCGCCCGCTCTTGTGGCTACAGCGTCTCGCTCACCATCTGGTTGAATTATGCCCACTCTTGCGGTGCAGCGATAGGCGGCTGCCACAGGACTCTTAAAATGGCGGCCGGCTCTTCGGATTTGGGCCTGGTCCACTAAAATGGCCCTGGGACACCTTGGAACTCGGACGCTTGTCTGCTAGGGCTTGGGCCCCATTCTCAAAAGCGTCCCCTCAGCCTTGAAGATTCTACAAAAGTCTTGGGGGCCCCCGACTCCCGCAGGCTTCCGGTGGGGAGCGGCTGCCATGATTGCTTGCAGAATGGCCCTGACGGAGCTACGAGATGGTGGTGCTCTCATGCTGACGCCAGCTTCAGTCTGAAACATCCAGAAACACTGTAGACTATCAATTCGATGACTTCCGGTGGAGCCTCAACGTGACCCGGTAAGGAAGAACTTGCCCTCCCCTCTTTTGACTGATGGTTCTTGTTGCCTGTCCCCTCTGTTGTCATCTAACGGAACCTTTTTGGATTGCCGAGTGAGAAAAAAAAAGGTGGGGCTTTCATCGTTTGGTCATTTTTAGGTCATATGATCAAGCATTTCATCATTAGGAAACCAAAAGTAAAATGAACCAATGAAAAGTTTTATAAACAAGTCACATGACCTGTTATGCGGCTTTGGGCTATAAAAAGCCTACAAAATCCCTTTGCAACGTGAGGCGGCGTCAGTAGCGGACCGATGTGCGAATAGGCCGAAGGCAGCACAACGCGTCGAGATCCGAATGGCACCGAGGTGGTGTCCAGCAAGTTGCCGCACTGGTGTGGCTACCCTACAATGCTGCGCCGAAAGACGGCGTGGGGTGCCCGGGGGGGGGAGGCGGCGCGAACTGGCCTCTCCCCCCTCCCTAGGTGGAGGAACCTCATGTGCAGTGCAGCGCCCTTTGCCGTTTCAGTCGCTGTTCAGGGTCACATAATAGTTTCAACTGGCAACTGAACTCTGGAGGGGCCCCTCAGGAAGCACTACAGGAAATAGCTACTAATGATGAGCCTGAACTTTTGAACCTGGTAAGTAGTTACTTTCAGTTTTGCTAAGATCGTATTTCTGCAATTTTGCACTTATTCGCGGGGCGCGAACTCACGCGAACAGTGCGAGCAGTGCGAGCAAAATCCGCTGCTCGCGGATTTGCGGATTTTGCGGGAGATTCGCGAATCTCGCGGATTGCGAATTTCCCGAAAATCCGCAAAATCCGCGAGCGGAACGGATTTTCCGCCCATGCCTAGCTTGAATCCAGTGGCACAGTGAGCAACAGACCCACGTCTGGGCATACCCATCCCATTAGAGCAAGAACTGCTACGGAAACAAATGATGGCGGAACGCTGAATAAATCATGCTTTCACCCCCAGTCAAGAGACCTGGATTGAATCAATTTTTCTTTTGCTCACCATGCCACTCCAGGTAAGAACCAGCCATATTGAAATCAGTCTTGACCCTGTTCCTCATTAAACAGTCCAGTCTGAACTGACTAGACAGGTCATCCTTGGCTTGTCACAAGCCAGGGAGGCGTAAATAAGCATCCTGGGACCAGTTTCGGGTATTAGCCCTAATCAGCCAGGCTAGCTTGAATCCCGTGGCACAGTGAGCAAGGGACCCACAGTCAGAAAAGTCTAGGGGGTGCCCCTGCAGAGAGGTGCAATTCCCTGAACCCATCAAAACAGCTTTCTGCTTCAGAAAAGGCTTTGGAAGGCAGGGAGGGTGATGAAATTGATTGCTAACCTGGGCATGACTGCATCACAGGTACTGATCTATACAAAATACCAAGACCACACATTAAAGACGCTCCCATGCTAGAGACTGATCTGACAATGTTTTTTGATGGTTGTTGTTTAAGAGATCAATAAGGAGCATTGAGAGCTGCCAATGCAGTATGTTCCATTACTAAGATCCTTGAAGCATCTTTTTGGCAAATGTAACCTCAGCACATGTTAGTGGCATTGACAAGAACTTGCTGCTTATCAAATGATTCAAAAGTGACAATCTATACAGATAGCCAATATGGTTTTGGGGATGTGCATGGCTATGGTCAAATGTGGTTGCATAGGGGCTTTATGACATCTTCTGGCGCTCCCATCAAGAATACTATGTAAATGCTGGATTTGTTGTAAGCCATACAACAGCCAAAGAAAAATTAATTTGTCAATTGTACTGCTTATAGGGTTGGAAAGGATTTAGGGCATGATTTATATGGTGGTAGAGAAGCAACTCCATTGTACAGAGACAAAGTTCCCTCTCTGGCAACACAGTGGTCCGCCAACAAAATTTAGGTATAACCAGACCTTACGTTTGTCCACAGCGGAGACTACTTCATCTCTGCCATGGCCAAAATTCTCTGATGGCCCAACGGAATTTGGCCCATCAGAGAACAGGCTATATGTCCACTGGCCCAAATAGGATGTGTGGACATATAGCCATTTTTAGGTCTTGCCTACGCAGCCCGCATGCGCTGATAGGGGGGATCTCTTGGAACCAATCGACTTTTTTCCCCAAAAACGTGCACGCATTGCATTGCTTTAAATGGCAATGCATGCACATTTGGTGATTCCCTTGCGGGAGCGAGCTTTGATTATATCTGTTAGGAAATATCGTGCTCGTTCCCGCGTCCATGCTCTAGGCCACTTTCTTCCCACCGCTCCCACTTGTTTACAGAGCTTCCCTCCGCTAGTCTATCAGCACGACTTCAGAGATGTTGTACTTTATATTATGGAAACATTGATGTTAGGGCAGCTTTCACTTTTGTTGCTGCCTGTTGGTTCGTGACTTTCCCCCCACCTGCTCTCTCCTACTCCCCAAGCACACATACGGGTGTGGATTTCTCAAGGCTGAGACCTCGCACTGTGACCCCCATCTCTCCCCACCACCCCACCCCAGCACCAGCTCTCTCCCGCTGCCTGCCTCTCTTTACTCCAGCGGGGGCATGTACAGGTTGTTAACCCTTTCCCCTTGTTTCGCTTGCTGTGAATGACAGTCTGCTGAGGAAAAGCAATATCAGTCACCAAACTGAGTGCTGATTACACAACGTAGTCCCAAAACAATATCTAAACTGAGCAGCATCATTTTTGAACCTGTCTGTCACATTGCCATGGTAGTGGGCACATATTTAACACATTTGTAATTACGTGTTCTTTGACTATTTGTACATAGTTTTAGCAAGGGTAATCCCCCTGGCATCTGCCCGAGCAGCTTTCACGTAACCTCCCACGGCCTCATTAATGTTTGCTGGGGGTGGTTAAGGGTCGCTTTACGACTGTACCCACGTGTGCATGACTGCGCTTAACACAACTGCAGTTATCACTCTTCTGTAAGGGACAGTACTTGAGTTATTGATACGTTTTTTAATTAGAAGCTATAGTCAAATTAAGTTGTATGATATGTAATGCATCCTCGATTTTAGTTGTCAGTAATTGCATTGCTTTGCAGTTTCTAATCAAGTAGTTTTAAATCTTCAAGTTATCTCACTCCATCTCTATGCTCAGCTCTGAAAACATTCTTGTGACTGGAAAAACAGGGGTAACATGGGCAAGACCTATTGGCAATGCCAGTGCTTGTTTACTAGCTGTTACCACTAGACAAACCCTAGCAGTAAGGGAAAGTAAAAAACAAAAAACAAAAAACAAAAAATGCCCCCCTCGCAATGGGAGATGACTCACATGGTAGCTGGGCATTATTTTTTCCCTTCTGTTTCAGGATTTAAAAAGACAAAGGTTTGGCATGTTGATGGATCCCTGTCCCAAATATGGAAATGCATTGACAGAAATCGCTGTGACAGGGGTTCCTGTTAATGCCTTATGAAAAACATCCAGCTTGAAACTCATTTATAAATCTGTCTGGTGGTCCATTTACCTGGGCAATAGAGCAATTGACTATGTCACCCTGAAGTAACAGCGGACCTTCCACAAAGAACTAAAGTGGATCCTTTTTTATACTTGCCAATTTATATGCAGATCAGATGGCAAAATACTGTGCCATTCAAGAGGAGACAGTGGTCCAAGAACAAGAAAATGACAGGGATAAATACTGAACAAAACACTGAAATTGTAAATTGTTTCTTTATGAAATTGAGCAGTGTGGGCAGTAGCGAGGTGTATTAGGACACTTGCATAGTTGAGAGGAGCTTATATAAAAGTCATATACAGTACAATACATTTGGCCTCGCATTCTGGTGGATGTAATCCTGCAGAAGTGAGCAAGGCTAATAGCCAACTCCCGCTCTGTGACAAGCTTGACTAAGTTTGTGTCACGTATGTCAGCAAATAGTCCTAGATGTTTTTGAAAATGCTGGATTAAGCATCCATACCTGACAGAGATATCAGATTATTGAGTAGTTATTCTAATGTTTCTGAAAATTAAAGATGTTCTAACTGTAAAAAATCATTGTGATGTAATACAAATTCCTCCTGTAGATCTAGAAATGATTTACCCCATGATCATCTACCAAATCGCCTGAGCACCTGACTCTGGCATGATGACAGGCGCAAAAATATGATGATCGGAAGCAATCAGGTAGTTTGGGACTGTTCATGTGCATGGAATGGAGGAATTTTCAAGAACCTTCTAACATTTGTCCAAACCATTTCAAGGGCTTCATTAGTCTTCAGTCTCACTTTCTTGAAGAATTTCTAGCTATTCCATTTGCCCCTAAAAATCTGAGATTTTTCATAGTAGAGATCCCATGAAGCATAATCTGGATAAATGTCATATTGCAGTATGATATGATCAGCCACACTTATGAGCGCGCCGACGTCCCTCGGCTACATCGTGGTCGTTCCGTGGGTGATCATGGCAGTCATTCCCCATCGGGGTCGGGGGCCCCCGTGGCTCTTATAGAATCTTCAAAGTTGAGGAGAACGTTTCTGGACGCAGGACTCATTTTCTAGCTGAACTCAAAAGCGTCGTTGTACCGCAAAAGTAAACGAGACCCCCGCTGGGTGAGCGGAGCATCATTGCCTCGCAATAGTGGACGAGACCTTTTGTTGGGTGAGTGGAGCGTTAGGGGTGCAGCTGAGGGGCCCCCACGTGGGGGGGTGGGAGAGGCTCGTTCGCGCCGCCTCTCCCTACCAGCGCACCCCACGCTGACACCTGGCGTTGATATCCGTGATGTCCGGACCAGGCGATAAGAGGGGGGGGGTCGGAGGCAGAGGCAAGACATCCCCCCCCCGTGGCCTGCAGGGTGCCGCTTCAGGACCGAACGGGGAGCTCATACCAAGCCGGGGCCAGACCAGGAGATACAAGGGGAGGGGGGGGGGGGTCGGTGGCATGTGCAAGATATCCCCCCCCAGTGTTGTCGCAGCCATTATTGAAGAAAGAAGAAGATCCCGTCGGCCTCGGCTCCTCTCCTGGTGCACCTTACGCGACGACCCTTTTGTTGGGTGAGTGGAGTGTTGGGGGTGCAGCCGAGGGGCCCCCACCTGTGGGGGTGGGAGAGGCTCGTTCGCGCCGCCTCTCCCTCCCAGCGCACCACACGCCGACACCTGGCGTTGATATCCGTGATGTCCGGACCAGGCGATAAGAGGGGGGGGGTCGGAGGCAGAGGCAAGACATCCAGCCCCGTGGCCTGCAGGGCGCCAGAAGAGAAAGGGAGGACCAGCACATTCCGGGCCGACCATCCCACGACTTCTCCGGCTGATGGCGGCTAGTCGGGCCCCGCCCTGCACGTGTCGAGGCCTCATCTTCCGGATGGGCGTAACCGTGGACCTGTTGCACTTCGGGAGTTTCCGGAATGGGGGTAGGTATCTGCTGATTTGTATCTATTTCATGTTACCGGTATTGGGCGTGGCGAGCGGTGGGACAGACATGCTTGGAGCAGTGGGGGGTGGCAGAGCCTAGCTACCTCGTGGCTGCCGTAACGTCAAGCTTGGCTTCTCTCACCACTTTCATGTTTCTTATTTCTAGCGAAGTCAAAAACTCATCAGTGGCCTACTGATTTTGTTCGATTTCTTTCCCTTCCTTTTCAAGTGTGTTTCATGCTAAAGTTTCTGTTTAACAGGATACAGTGATTACTTCGTATTTTACATATGTCTTTTTTATTAGGGGTACCCTCCGGTTGAGCCAGATGATGTACCTCTAATAAATGGTCCGGGTGGAACTAGTTTATCAAACAGTGGGGAGTAGATGGGCATGACAGATTACAACGGGGGACAAAGGTCCGCATTACTCACCCTTCACTACTTGCAAAGACTAGACAGAATATTTCTATTCCACGTTATTTGCAAATAGAGAATACCTCGAAAGAACTATTCCTTGAACAATAAATGTCCAGCCAATCAATCAATCAGTGGGGAGAAAAACAGGCATGACGGATTACAACGGGGGACAAAAGTCTGCATTACCTATCCTTCACTATCTGCAAAGGGAGACAGAATATTCCTATTTTCTCTGTTTGTAGACAGGGAATATCTCAAAGAGCAATAATCAATAAAAAATTAACAACTTTAAGGTAAATACTCACAATATGACTACTCAACGAAGTTAAAAAGTAACGGATATAGGTACTTGAGAGGTTTTCGGTGGCAGATAATCTACAATATACACTTGTACATATGAGTCTGATACAGGGCGGATCTATGTATAATTAGATATTAGGATGGCATACAAAGCTCCCAACCTTCTTACTTTTTCTCTTAAAGGGTTCCAAATTGGGGACAAATATTAGGCTGTGCTCTAGAGGTTGACGGTGTTGCTCCACTGGTACTCGGGCCTTCTCATGAAGCAGAAGGAGCCGCTCTCAATCTCCTTAACTCTTCCCTTGCAAAGTTGACCGGATTCTTAGTCTGCAACTGCTTCAGCATACTTGCAGTTCCACACCAGTCCTTTTTATTAGGGTCTCCTCTTGAAAGCAGTCTTGCATATGCGGCAAGTAACTTTTCTTGCATTCACCTTTTTTAAGACTTGTGAAAATTAATTTCAAAACATTCAATAAATATGGTGTTACTATGCATTGTGTCAAATGCTTTATTAAAAATATGCAGAAAATGTTCCCTTTATTTGTTGTTAAGGTCTTTACAAGAGAATTTGAAAGGAGAAAGTAGGAGATGAATAACACATGTAGGACGTTATATCTTAAACTGCAAAAATTGATAAAAAGGGTGGACCAAAGTCTGCATGTACAATGCCAGTGGAAGCGTTTCAGGCACACTGCGAAGATTTAAAAAAATATAAATATTGTCAAGTTTTACTTTGACTTGTGATGTTTGATCTCATTTAGTCACGTCAATCTAATTTTAAACACTAATTTTCTTTTTGTTTTGCAGATTAACTACAATACTTATTTTGGACTCCATATTATATGTTGTTTATTATATTGTTTTGTTACTTATAGTTCTAGTTATTTATTGTAGTGTTATCTTTTAGTTATAGTTCCAGTTATTGTTTTAATAAAAGTTAATTAAAAAAGTACATACGTCTGTTTTTTTGTGGGGGTAGCAGTCATCAATAGAAATTATATTTATAATTTGAAGTATAATGCTGAAGCTCACTCATTAGCAACATATTGTGGTGAACTTTTAACCTATGTGCTGATGCAAGTGTTCCATAAACTACTACTATGGTAACAGGCAAAATACTGTTTGGGGGTAGGGTATAATACGCAGGAATGCTGTAAAAATAAATGGGCAAGGGCTGTTTTGTTTTCCACTGTTGCAACATAAAGTGATCGATAAGAATCCGATAATCAGGCCTATCAGCGACTAAGACAGCAGGCCGAGTCTCTTTTGCTCAACGGCTCCCTCATGGGACGAAGAAACACCCTTTTTCTCGAAATAGGAATATTTTACTTGAAGGACAGTTGTTCATTTCCCGTCAAAAATACATTAGCCTGGAACATTGTTAGTGATAAACTGTAAATGCATCTGGGTCCTTTGCTTAAAAAATAAAATATAAAATATATTTGTGAATTAGAATAAGAATATATGTTACAGCTATTGATATTTGCTATTAAAAAACCATTGAAATTCACAGAAAAAACTATAGGTTTTAGGCCATATATAGTTAGGGATTAGCATTTACAAAACCTTAATTTACTCGCACAAAACCATTGAAATTCGCAAATATAGTTGCAATAACTATATATCGCGCACCCGCAATCCACTGCTGATGATGTCACATATTACATCATTCATGACATGGTCAGTGACATCACTGATGACATCACTGATGACAACTCAAATGACATCACTGACAACATCACTGATGACATCAATCATGTGATAATACGATCAACCTCTTTAGACTCTAATATAACCTTAGATACACTCAGAGTAAACAGACATTCACAGACTGTCACTCATCCATGGAGTTACTCACACACCTAGTCAGTCATGCACTGAATCAATCACACCTCCATTTCCTCAACTATACAGTTATACACACCTTACTTATTCAAACATATACTAACACCTATTTACTCTCTTATACAATTCCTGATACAAGTTTTCAATGATCCATTCAGCCACTCACACATCCACTGGCTCTTATACACAGTCATTTATATATGTGAACTCTCACATGTACTGTGTTTTACATATGTACTTACTTTGACATGTAGCACTGAGATATCCATTCACTCACCAATACACTCGTACACAGTCAACCACCCATACAGCTGTTTCCACATGCAGTTTTGAACCCATAGATCTAGTGAATCAACTGTTCACACATGTATGCACAGAGTCACACACCTCCCAGCCACCCCCACACACACACACTCACTCTCCCATACAAATACTTGGGCAACCAATCAATAACCCATATAGTTACTCATATAGCTACTGATCAACACATGCAGCAGTTCATAGAACAACAGATATAATGATGCACAAATTAAGACAGTTTAGTCACTAACCCATGCACTCAGTGAGACACATTTAATCACTCTCTCATACAGTCAGTCATGCACCTACTAAATCCTTCATCCAGACACTTATACATCCACTCATTCTTCAATATGTAAGACATATTTTAACTTTACAGAAACATACAGTCACTGGATGATGTCATCAGTGATGTCATCAGTGATGTCACTGACCATGTCATGAAGGATGTAATATGTGACATCATCAGCAGTGGATTGCGGGTGCGCGATATATAGTCATTGCAACTATATATGCGAATTCCAATGGTTTTGTGCGAGTAAATTAAGGTTTTGTAAATGCTAAAGTCTAACTATATATGGCCTAAAACCTATGGTTTTTTACACGTGAAAAAACCTTTGTTTCCTTTAGTATTGTCTCCTTCTTTTACATTACTACTGCATAAAATATCTTTTAATGCAGGACATTTCCTGAAGGGAATATTAGGTTGATTTCCCACTGCTTCTTTTAATATTGGATCAAGTCCAAGAACATGCCAGTATTTTTTCAAACTCTTTCTCACGTATGTGCGAAATTAGCGAATTCGTGTTCCGCAAATTCGTGCGAAATCGAATTCGCAATCCGCAAAATCCGCGAATTCGTGCGAATTTGCAGATTTTTGTTTTTTTGCGTGTTCGCGGGCCACTTGCATGGCGAAATTACCCATGCGGTCGTGTATGGGCACAGCACCCTCTGGTTCACCACTGCCATCCTCTGGTTCACCACTGCCACCCTCTGGTTCACCCCTGCCACCCTCTGGTTCACCCCTGCCACCCTCTGGTTCACCACTGCCACCCTCTGGTTCAGCACTGCCACTCTCTGGTTCACCCCTGCCACCTTCTGGTTCAGCACTGTCACCCTCTGGTTCACCTCTGCCACCCTTTGGTTCATGACTGCCACCCTCTGGTTCATCACAGCACCTCTAGTTCACCACTGCCACCCTCTGGTTAACCACTGTCACCCTCTGGTTCAGCACTGCCACCCTCTGGTTCACCACTGCCACCCTCTGGTTCACCCCTGCCACCCTCTGGTTCACCAATGCCACTCTCTGGTTCATCACAGCACCCTCTGGTTCACCCCTGCCACCCTCTGGTACAGCACTGTCACCCTCTGGTTCACCACTGCCACCCTCTGTTTCATCACAGCACCTCTGGTTCACCCCTGGTACGGCACTGTCACCCTCTGGTTCACCACTGCCACCCTCTGGTACAGCACTGTCACCCTCTGGTTCACCACTGCCACCCTCTGGTTCACGGCTGCCACCCTCTGGTTCATCACAGCACCTCTGGTTCACCACTGCCACCCTCTGGTTAACCACTGTCACCCTCTGGTTCAGCACTGCCACCCTCTGGTTCACCACTGCCACCCTCTGGTTCACCCCTTCCACCCTCCGGTTCACCACTGCCACCCTCTGGTTTATCACAGCACCCTCTGGTTCACCCCCGCCACCCTCTGGTACAGCACTGTCACCCTCTGATTCACCACTGCCACCCTCTGGTTCACCATTGCCACCCTCTGGTTCATCACAGCACCTCTGGTTCACCACTGCCACCCTCTCGTTAACCACTGTCACCCTCTGGTTCAGCACTGCCACCCTCCGGTTCACCACTGCCACCCTCTGGTTCACCCCTGCCACCCTCTGGTTCACCACTGCCACCCTCTGGTTTATCTCAGCACCCTCTGGTTCACCCCCGCCACCCTCTGGTACAGCACTGTCCCCCTCTGATTCACCACTGCCACCCTCTGGTTCACCACTGCCACCCTCTCGTTAACCACTGTCACCCTCTGGTTCAGCACTGCCACCCTCTGGTTCACCACTGTGACTCTCTGGTTCACCACTGCCACCCTCTGGTTCACCTATGCCACCCTCTGGTTCACCACTGCCACCCTCTGGTTCACCCCTGCCACCATCTGGTTCATCACTGCCACCCTCTGGTTCATCCCTGCCACCCTCTGGTTCAGTACTGCCACCCTCTGGTTCAGCACTGTCACCCTCTGGTTCACACCTGCCACCCTCTGGTTCATCACTGTCACCCTCTGGTTCATCACTGCCACCCTCTGGTTCACCACTCCCACCCTCTACAGAGACCTTTTGTGATGCAGCGGCAGCACAAAAGATGCGTCATGGTGCTGGGTATTAACAACGTGACGCATCTGAGAGATGAGTCACGTTGTAAAGCCCTGCGCCATCAGGAGGCGTTCTGGTGCAGGGGAGGGAGTTCCTGCGCATGAATGACTCCTAAAAGTGGCTGAGTGAAATCTACAAGAATTCACTCAGTCCCTTTTAGGCCAATGCTGCATCAAAACCCTGCGCCTGCTTGAAGCATTGAGGCATTGGAGATAGGGCCCCCCAGAGCATTGCTGGAGCTGCGTCGCAAGCGCGACGCAGCTCCAGCAATACGCTGCTTTTACGGCACAGATGCGTGATAACTGGTTATTGTAAATCTGCCCCTATACATTTAGCCAACGAGGGAGCACTTACTGATTAGACAGTAGAAAGTACTCTAGTTGAGTAGAGGTATTGCACAAAAAGGTGGCATCTTTGTGGACAAACACGCAGGGCGGGATTCATTATGCCCCCTGTTAGACTCGTTTTTGTGCCCTTCTGCCTTCTGTTAGACTCGTTTTTCCCTTATTTTTCTGCACTTCTGCCCTCTGTTAGACTCGTTTTCCCCATGTTTTTCTGCCCTTCTGCCCCCTGTTAGACTCGTTTTTTGTGCCCTTTTGCCCTCTGTTAGACTCATTTTTCCCTTGTTTTTCTGCCCTTCTGCCCTCTGTTAGACTCGTTTTTTGTGCCCTTCTGCCCTCTGGAATTCCCTTGTTTTTGTGCACTTCTGCCCTCTGTTAGACTCGTTTTTCCCTTGTTTTTCTGCCCTTCTGTCCTCTGTTAGACTGGTTTTTTGTGCCCTTCTGCCCTCTGTTAGACTCGTTTTTCCCTTGTTTTTCTGCCCTTCTGCCCTTTGTTAGACTGCTTTTTGTGCCTTTCTGCCCTCTGCATCACCACATCATCACTCAGCGCTACCCCAGCATCACCACATTTTCACTCAGCACCACCACATTATCAGTCAGCACCACCACAGCACCACTCAGCGCCACAACAGCATCACTCAGCGCCACCACAGCATCACTCAGTGCCACCACATTATCACTCAGCACCACAACAGCACCACTCAGCACCACCACATCATCACTCAGCACCACCACAGCATCATTCAGCACCACCACAGCACCAATCAGCACCACCACAGCACCACTCAGCGCCACCACAGCATCACTCAGCGCCACCACAGCATCACTCAGTGCCACCACATTATCACTCAGCACCTCCACAGCACCACTCAGCACCACCACAGCATCACTCAGCGCCACCACAGCATCACTCAGTGCCACCACATTATCACTCAGCACCACCACAGCACCACTCAGCACCACCAGAGCATCACTCAGCACCACCACATTATCACTCAGCACCACCACAGCAACACTCAGGACTACCACAGCATCACTCAGCACCACCACAGCATCACTCAGCACCACCACAGCACCACTCAGCACCACCCCAGCATCACTCAGCACCATCCCAGTATCACTCAGCACCACCACAGCACCACTCAGCATCACCGCAGCACCTCTCAGCACCACCACAGCACCACTCAGCGCCACGCCAGCATCAATCTGCGCAACCATTCAACAACAACTGGTTCAAATATGTTCTCTCAATGTTTCAAACTTTATTACAAATGTCACAAAAAGATGTTAATATTTCACTTCTGTTCTTGGATTTTCGTCACAATAAAATACACTGAACATAATCTTCACAAAAGTTATTTACAAAAGTTTAAGCTATTGCCATTATAAATTAAAATCACTTTTATTTTGTATTAATTATTTAAAAAAATTAAAAGCCATTATAATTTGTAATATCAATACAGCTAAGTCACGTAAATACAAAACTTGTTGCATTACAAATGCTATAGGTGTCACATTTGCGAAAGTTATAACTATTGGCATTGTAAATGACAAAGCTATTAATTTAGCTATTTTCAAAACCAACACATAAATAAAAAAACTTGTCATTTACAAGACCAATAGCACAAACTTTCCTAATGCGAGACCTATTACATTGCAAATGCTTGTTTTTATATCTGTCAGTGCTTCCTGTTGAGGTTTAATTTTCGTGACAGGCGCCACATTGCCTACTTGTAACTATTCTCTGACCCTGCTTTAAGGGTCAGAGCAGGGTCAGAGAATAGTTGCAAGTAGGCAACAAGGCGCCAGGAAGCACTTACAGGCTTACAGCAGCAGGTGCCCAAGTTGAAGTTAATTTCTTTGTAACCCTTTTGTAAAAGGTTACAAAAACTTAGCTTCAACTTTTGCACCTGCTGCTGCAACCCTGTAAGTGCTTGGCTGAAGTTTCGTCCCCGCTGATTCGCGGATTTTACCGCCATTTCGCCAGATTTGTGGATCGCGAAATCGCGTAAAATCCGCAACTTCCGCGAGCGGAACAAATTTTCAGCCCATGCTTATTTCTGACCTGCTATGATTGATCTGAGTAGGCTGTGATAAACCTGATACTTTCATCATCCTTTCCAATAGGAGGCTTCGGATTAAGGAGATCTTCTCTACAAACAGATTTAACTTTAACACAAGCTTTGTCAATAAGTTTGTTCGAACACCCCCTCTCACGAAACCTTTCACTCATATCGATCATTTCTTTTTCAAATTCTGAATCCGAGCCACAATTTCTTTTTGCCCGTAATAGCTCCCCATACGGGATACTACAGATCAGAATTTTAGGGTGACAGCTAGCTGCATGCAATAGGCTGTTCCCGGCAGTTGGTTTACGGAACAACCTACTTACAAGTTTGTTTTGTTCTACATGGACTACCAAATCTAAAAATGTGATTTTCTTTTATCCATGGTACTCGTGAAACTTAAATTACAGTCATTTGTATTCAACTTTTCAACAAATTGCATAGCTTCCTCTTGACTACCCTTCCAAATACAAAAGACGTCATCTATATATCTGGCCCAGAGGACAACATTCTGGGTGAATGCCAAGATGTTACTGGCCACCTGCTCCTCCCACCATCTCAGGAACAATCCCGCGTAACTGGGGGCGAAGCAGGTTCTCATTGCGATCCCCCGGGCCTGACAATAGACGACGTGATCAAATACAAAATAATTGTTTGAAATGCAGGTTTGTATCATAGTCAAAAGCATTTCTGTGTGAAAGAGATATTTCACATCCCGCTGCTTTACAAAATGTTGATTGGCCTTAACTCCCAAATGGTGTGGAATACACGTATATAGGCTATTAACGTCTAATGTCATTAACCACATGTCATCTTCCCATTTAATGTTCTGAATGACTCTAAGAAAATCCTGAGTATCTTGAAGATACAAGGGTAATTTCTGGTCATAGGGGCGCAAGAATTGGTCAATGCATTTAGAAGTGTTTTCATAGGTACTGCCATTGGAAGACACAATAGGTCTCCCAGGCGGGGTCTCCTTATTCTTGTGAAGCTTGGGTAACAGGTAAAATGCTGCAAGTTTAGGGTGTTCACATTTCAGAAATGTATGTTCCTCATCTGAAAGTAAACCTTCCTGTTTCCAAACCAACAATTGCAACTGATAATCATTATTGATTTTTTCATAACAATTCCTGTTACTGACTGCATAGCTTTCTTTATCGTTCAATTGTCTCTTGCCTTCACTAATGTACATATCTACCGGCCAAACAACAACATTTCCTCCCTTGTCAGACATTTGAATCACCACCTCCCTGTTACTTTTGAGTTCTTTCAATGCCTTCCATTGATTCGGAGTCAAGTTATTGTTTGTCGGTTTCTGAGATTTATCCAATTTTTTTAATTCTTTGATTACTCCTTTTTCAAACACTTCAATACTTTCACTGTGTATTTGTTGCAGAAATCTTGATTTTGGTCTAAAACCGCTGCCACTACTACAATCAAACATTAAGTTCTCTTCTGTTAAGCAATCAATTACATTTATTTCATCATCTTTTTCAAGCCTTTCATAGTCTGTAACAAATTAATATCATCAATAACCAAGTTGGCAGAACTGACTTCAGATATAGCTGTATTCATCTTTCTATTTCTAAACCATTTTCGCAGTTTTAATTTTCTTACAAAATTAAATAAGTCAATTCTGCCCTCGGTATAATTAAAATTGCAGGATGGACAAAATATAAGTCCTAATGAGAGAACTTCAGCCTGATCAAAGGTTAATAATATATTAGATAAATTTACCACAGTGTGATTGCCCTTCATTTTTTGGCTGCTTTGCCTCTGGTCATCATTCCCACATAGGCATCCAGTACTCCTTGTTTTTTTGCGCCTCTTTTGCTTCCGCCTCTAGCGCCTCGACCGTGACCTTGACTTGGCGATTCTTGGGGCCCTGGGCTGCCTAGCCCCTTTCTCCCCTGTGCCATTAGCGAGAACTCCTTTAAAATATTGGATTTTACTCCTTCAATTGGTGCTGATGCCCCAGTTGTATCATCACTAGTTAAATTACCATTGGTTCCTAATGCCACCACTGTATTGTTACTTTCATGGGTTCCTGTACTAGGTATTACTTGTTGTACATCCGGATTTCTCATGATTTTTTGATTCAATTCTCTCAAATAATCAAACTGTCTTCCAAAAGTAAAAATGTGTCCTCGCTCATAGTCAAGTTAGTCGCGGTGGACTTTGCTTTGTTTTTTAATTTTTATTTCCTCTTCTGCTTTCTGAAGCCTTGTAGTTAATTTCTTTATTTCGTTTTCAAATTCCACATCCGAAGACTAAATGAATTATTGTCAAAAAAGTGGAATATGGAATGTACTTAATTATTTGGTGTAAACAATAAAAAAAAAATTCAGTTTGGGTTCACTTTAAGCCCACTAGGGCTGAATTGTAAATAGTGAATAAGGATTAAAATATTTAGCCGACTGGGGCAATATATACTAATAAGTTTGAATTGGAATACTAATAATGTTAAATTCATTAATGAACAGGTAAGAAACCATGCTTTTGACTTTAAGAAGTACGAATACCAGAACACCATTTGTTTTAATGAACTGAGAGGCAGTCAAAGATGGGCGCTATGTATAAACGAAATACTTGTTTTTGGGACAGGCAGTCCTACCTTTATTGTTATGTTCACTTTAAAGTATAATTTTGCACGAACAAAAAATACCCATGACTAAGGTCACTGAAACGCGTCGGGTGTACGTTTGCCTTTGTGTTAAAATAAACAACACGCTTACGAATTTGGGCTCGAGGTGGCTTTCTTTTGAAGGAAAAAAGGCTGGTGAGTGGAATATTGAGGGTTGGTTCCACGCTCGAGCCCGCCACCATTGAAGAGGCTGGGGGACTGGCGAACTTTTGATTTGAATATATATTATATATATATATATATATATATATATATATATATATATATATATATATATATATATATATATATATATATATATATATATATATATATATATATATATATATATATATATATATATATATATATTCACTGAAAAAAACATAGGTTATAGACCATATATAGTTAGGAATTAGCATTTACAAAACCTTGAAAATTCACTGAAAAAACCATAGGTTATAGACCATATATAGTTAGGGATTAGCATTTACAAAACCTTAATTTACTCGCACAAAACCATTGAAATTCGCATATATAGTTAGTCGCACCCGCAATCCACTGCTGATGATGTCACATATTACATCATTCATGACATGGTCAGTGACATCTCAAATGACATCACTGATGACATTATCCAGTGACTGTATGTTTCTGTAGAGTTAAAATATGTCTTACATATTGAAGAATGAGTGGATGTATAAGTGTCTGGATGAAGGATTTAGTAGGTGCATGACTGACTGTATGAGTGAGTGATTAGATGTGTCTCACTGAGTGCATGGGTTAGTGACTAAACTGTCTTAATTTGTACATCATTATGTCTGTTGTTCTGTAAACTGCTGCATGTGTTGATCAGTAGCTATATGAGTAACTATATGGGTTATTGATTGGTTGCCCAAGTGTTTGTATGGGAGACTGAGTGTGTGTGTATGGGTGGCCGGGAGGTGTGTGACTCTGTGCATAGATGTGTGAACAGTTGATTCACTAGATGTATGTGTTCAAAAGTGCATGTGGAATTAGCTGTATGGGCGGTTGACTGTGTGCATGAGTGTATTGGTGAGTGAATTTATATCTTAGTGCTACATGTCAAAGTAAGTACATATGTAAAACACAGTACATGTGAGAGTTGACAAATATAAATAACTGTGCATAAGAGCCAGTGAATGTGTGAGTGGCTGTTTGGATCATTGTAAACTTGTATCAAGGATTGTATAAGAGAGTAAATATGTGTTAGTATATGTTTGAATAAGTAAGGTGTGTATAACTGTATAGTTGAGGAAATGGATGTGTGATTGATTTTTTGCATGACTGACTAGGTGTGTGAGTAACTCCATGGATGAGTGACAGTCTGTGAGTGTCTGTTTACACTGATTGTATCTAAGGTTATATTAGAGTCTGAAGAGGTTCATGGTATTATCACATGAATGATGTCATCAGTGATGTGATAAGTAATGTCAAATGAGATGTCATCAGTGATGTCATCAGTGATGTCATTTGAGATGTCATAAGTGATGTCATCAGTGATGTCATTTGAGATGTCATCAGTGATGTCATCAGTGATATAATTTGAGATGTCATCAGTGATGTCATCAATGATGTCACTGACCATGTCATGAATGATGTAATATGTGACATCATCAGCAGTGGATTGCGGGTGCGCGATATATAGTTAGTGCAACTAACTATATATGCGAATTTCAATGGTTTTGTGTGAGTAAATTAAGGTTTTGTAAATGCTAATCCCTAACTATATATGGTCTATAACCTATGGTTTTTTCAGTGAACTTTCAAGGTTTTGTAAATGCTAATTCCTAACTATATATGTTCTATAACCTATTTTTTTTTCAGTTAATTTCAATGGTTTTTTAATAGCAAATATCAAAAGCTGTAAAATGTCAAGTACGAGGTAGGTAAAAACATTTTCGTATTTATGCACGCTGATGTACTTTGAACGCTGCCCCCCCCTCCTCTTTTCTTTTAGGAGTATTCTCTCTTTGCAGATAGTGAAGGGTAGGTAACACAGGCCTTTGCCCCCGTTGTAATCCGTCGTGCCTGCTTCCCTCTCCATTTGATTGATTGTTATCCTAGCATTTATTGTTTTGGAATTGGTTCTCTTTGGTTCATTCTCTATTTACAAACAAGCACAGAGTCGCAATACTCTGTTTAGTCTTTGCAGATAGTGAAAAATCGTTAAAAAACAAAAGGAATCAAGCAAAATCAGTAGGCCACTAATGGGATCTCTTTTTGACCTCGCTAAAATAGAAACATTATGAACAACCCCTCATGACAAATACAAAACTAGTGAGAGGAACTGTGCTCGACACCATGATGGCTGCAAGACAGCTCGGCTCCGCCGCCCACGCCACCCAAAATAACGACAAACACTATGCAAATATTATAAATATATACAACACACCAGCAAAGTAACAGGGGAAAAAGTTTTATTAAATAACTATTTACATGGCAGCCTGCTGCAACATCGATCCAAACAAGCCTTTGTATTTTGGGCTCAAAATAAACAATCAATAGTAAGATTTTCATAGGTGAGTGTAGGTTCATGGTTTTCCATCCACAGACTAAAAGCCTGGAGTGGGAGTGAAAGAACAATAACTAGGTAAGAAGGAAGGCAGAGGTTGTGGGAAGGACTCTGGATATGGTATGTTGCTTGGTCCCTGAGATGCTTCGATGTCACTGCCTTGCACAAATGGCATAAGCCCTGGATGTTGGGTGCCATAGTTGCGGGTTCGGAGCAGCGCTTGTAACACTGCCTGAAGCTTATTTGCACCTGCTGCAGCTTCACTATTCTCAAAGTAAATGGGGGCTGTTTGTGGACCTGACTGCATTGGAAAACAATGTGATGCGGTGCCTCCCTGAACCGCTTGACGGAGGCCCCCGAGATAATTGCGCCTGCTCCACACCTTGTCCCACAATCCGTTTGACCTGAAGACACGTCCTGCGGTGCCCTGGTCCGACCATCACATATACCTGCGCCAGGAGACGGCGTGGGGTGCAGTAGAAGGGAGAGGCGGCGCGAACGAGCCTCCCCCACCTCCCCAGGTGGAGGTTTCTCAGCTACACCCCAGCGCTTCACTCGACCAGCTGACTTGCGCCCGCTCTTGCGACACAGTGCCTCGCTCGGCCAGCTGAATTGCGCCTGCTCTTGCTATTACAACGTATCACCCGCCATCCAACGGAATTGCACCCAATCTTGCGGTACAGTGACAGGCGGCTGCTACGGAGCTCACGAAATGGCGGTCGGCTCCACAAACTTGGGCCTGGCCTGCAAAGATGGCTCTGGGCAACCGTGGAACTCAGACGCTTGACTGCTAGGGCATGGGCCCCATTCCCAAAAGAGTCCCCTCAGCCTTGAAGATTCTACAACAGTCAACGGGACCCCCGACTCCCGTAGCCTACCGGTGGGGAGCTACTGCCATGATTGCTCGCGGAATGGCCACAACGTAGCCACGAGATGGTGGTGCTCTCATGCTAACGCCAGCTTCAGCCTGAAACATCCAGAAACACTGTAGACTACCAATTCGATCAGTTCCGGTGGAGCCCCAACGTGACCCGGTAGAGAAGAACTTGCCCTCCCCTCTTTGATTGATAGTTCTTGTTGCCTGTCCCTTCTCTTGTCATTTAACAGAACTTTTTAGACTGCTGAAAGGGGTTGTGTTCCGACCGCTGGTTGGTGGAGACATTTTGACTATATTCTGGACCTGCGTTGTCGCGTAATGCGTCATATGACGCGCCGCGTTAGTGCACCCGGAAGTGCTCCGGTGTGCGAGGCGCAGCTTCCCGGAAACGATCCAGAGCGCGGCGCGCAGCGCATAACGTAAGCATAACAGGTCATGTGACTTGTTAATAAAACTTTTCATTGGTTCATTTTACTTTTGTTATTCTAATGATGAAAGGCTTGGTCATATGACCTAAAAATATCACTTTTTATTGCTTTCGAACATTTTTTTTTCCCAAATGATGAAAGCCCCACCTTTTTTTTTCTCACTCTGACTTGTAAAGCAAAGGACCCAGATGCATTTACAGTTTATCACTAACAATGTTCCAGGCTAATGTATTTTCCCGGGAAATTTACAACTGTCCTGCAAGTAAAATATTCCTATTTCGAGAAAAGGGCGTTTCTTCATCCCATGAGGGAGCCGTTGAGCAAAAGAGGCTCGGCCTGCTGTCTTAGTCGCTGATAGGCATGAATATCGGATTCTTATCGATCACTTTATGTTGCAGGAGTGGAAAACACAACAGCCCTTGACCATTTATCTTTACTGCGTTCCTGCGTATTATACCTTTTTACCGTCATGTAATCGGGCTGCTTTATTTCACTTGCCTTTTACTGATTCGAAAACAGTGGCTATTATTCAAAACTTTACCAAAAAAGGTACTACTACCATGTTTTGTTTTAAAAACCTTTATTGTGAAAATGTCAGTATACAAATACGGGCCTATAACCACGTGGGCCGGCCACGGAGCAAACTGGAATCGTATATGATGAGGGGACATTTACACTGTAGAAGAACGTAACGGGCGGGCCATTAGGTTGCAAGAACTAAGGTGTCTAACAGTTGCGGAATCGGTGGACGTACATTTTATAATTAAAGTACGAAGGGGCAGTTACAATAAAATTATCTAGATATACATTTGCGGGCAAGTACCATGAGTGACGTTAATTCGATCTTTCAAAAGTACAGTAATCAATAACACATCAGAACTTAATATCAATAGGGATGTCCAAATGTTCAATCAGTACTCGTCCCCGCCCGCCATGTGCTTCAAAACTGCATACGTATCTCGTGATATCAAGGTTGGGCAACCAGTACACAACAAGGAGTTACGAGTCCCATTTATACCGGCGCCATTTTGGGCAAGGCCGGGCAGGTCCAGGATATAGTCAAAATGTCTCCACCAACAAGCGGTCGGACCAGAACCCTTTTCGGCAGTCCAAAAAGGTTCCTTTAAATGACAACAGAAGAGATAGGCAACAAGAACAATCAGTCAAAAGAGGGGACGCTTTCGTGAATGGGGCCTATGCCCTAGCAGGCAAGCGTCCGAGTTCCAAGGTGTCCCAGGGCCATTTTAGTGGACCAGGCCCAAATCCAAAGAGCCGGCCGCCATTTTGAGAGTCCTGTTGCAGCCGCCTTTCGCTGCACCGCAAGAGTAAGCGCAAGTCACCTGGATGGCAGGTGAGTCACTGTACCGCAAGAGCGGGCGAAACTCAGCTGGATGGCGGGCGAGACGCTGTACCGCAAGAGCGGGCGGAACTCAGCTGGATGGAGGGTGAGGCACTGTGCCGCAAGAGTGGGCGGAACTCAGCTGGAAGGCGAGTGAAACGCTAAGAGGCGCCGCACTGCACATGAGGTGCCTCCACCTGGGGAGGCGGGAGAGGCCCGTTTAAGCCGCCTCCCCCCCCCCGGGCACCCCACGCCGTCTTTCGGCGCAGCATTGTAGGATAGCCACACCAGTGCGGCAACTTGCTGGACACCACCTCGGTGCCATCCGGATCTCGACACGTTGTGCTGCCTTCGGCCTACTGTAGCAGCAAGTGCGGCCGCAACTCTGCTGAACAGCGACTGAAACGGCAAAGGGCGCTGCACTGCACATGAGGTTCCTCCACCTAGGGAGGGGGGAGAGGCCAGTTCGCGCCGCCTCCCCCCCCCGGGCACCCCACGCCGTCTTTCGGCGCAGCATTGTAGGGTAGCCACACCAGTGCGGCAACTTGCTGGACACCACCTCGGTGCCATTCGGATCTCGACGCGTTGTGCTGCCTTCGGCCTATTCGCACATCGGTCCGCTACTGACGCCGCCTCACGTTGCAAAGGGATTTTGTAGGCTTTTTATAGCCCAAAGCCGCATAACAGGTCATGTGACTTGTTTATAAAACTTTTCATTGGTTCATTTTACTTTTGGTTTCCTAATGATGAAATGCTTGATCATATGACCTAAAAATGACCAAACGATGAAAGCCCCACCTTTTTTTTCTCACTCGGCAATCCAAAAAGGTTCCGTTAGATGACAACAGAGGGGACAGGCAACAAGAACCATCAGTCAAAAGAGGGGAGGGCAAGTTCTTCCTTACCGGGTCACGTTGAGGCTCCACCGGAAGTCATCGAATTGATAGTCTACAGTGTTTCTGGATGTTTCAGACTGAAGCTGGCGTCAGCATGAGAGCACCACCATCTCGTAGCTCCGTCAGGGCCATTCTGCAAGCAATCATGGCAGCCGCTCCCCACCGGAAGCCTGCGGGAGTCGGGGGCCCCCAAGACTTTTGTAGAATCTTCAAGGCTGAGGGGACGCTTTTGAGAATGGGGCCCAAGCCCTAGCAGACAAGCGTCCGAGTTCCAAGGTGTCCCAGGGCCATTTTAGTGGACCAGGCCCAAATCCGAAGAGCCGGCTGCCATTTTAAGAGTCCTGTGGCAGCCGCCTATCGCTGCACCGCAAGAGTGGGCATAATTCAACCAGATGGTGAGCGAGACGCTGTAGCCACAAGAGCGGGCGGTAAACAGCTCAATGGCGGATGAGGCACAGTGCAGCAAAAGCGGGCGGAAAACCGCTGAATGGCAACTGAAACGCTAAAGGGGCTCCCCATTGCACCAGAGGAGCCTCCACCTGGGGAGGCCCGTTCACGCTGCCTCCCCCCCCCCCCCCGGGGCGCCCCACGCCGTTTTTGGGCGCAGCATTGTAGGATGCCAAGACCAGTGCGGCAAGTAAAGGACATCACCTGGGTGCCGTCCAGATCTCAGCGCGTTGTGCTGCCTTCGGACTATTCGCACAACAGA
This sequence comes from Lissotriton vulgaris, assembly GCF_964263255.1. NCBI lineage: Eukaryota > Metazoa > Chordata > Amphibia > Caudata > Salamandridae > Lissotriton > Lissotriton vulgaris. Next base: position 36,255 of record NW_028245103.1, read on the forward strand.
CCGCTACTGACGCCACCTCACAGCAGCCCATTGTTGCTTTGTTTAAAAAAACATTTTTTTTACGTGTTTACTGTTTTTGTTGCGTTGTATATATTTATAAGTTATTAAAGTGTTATAATACTTTGTTGGAGTGCTATATATTTTTAATGTGACACATAATTGTGAAGACTTTGATGTACAAAAAGGCATCCCTGGAATCTTCCGCTTCAGGCTCGGTCCCACACACCCTCACAGTGAGAATCCCCTCCCCAATCACAATACAGGATCTTTATCAGATAGTAGGAACGCGTGTGGTGTGACGGATCTCATGGGGTGGGGGCCTTGATCTACTGTAACTCCTTTGAAGAGGGGTGATTCTTTACATTTGAGGCCATAAACTACATCCGCAAGGCTAGGTGATAGCCTGGGACCGGCCTGGACAATCAGACACAGAGGAAGAGGAGTGTCAGAGGGTGCGGTAGTGAATAGGGTGAAAGGGAGGTGTCGGGCGGGCACAGGGTGTGATTCTCAGGGAAGAGCAGCGCAGATGGGGGGAGGTTTATGGCCCATACATGAGAGAGAGAGCGGGGGTGACAAGTGCGTGGGGGAGATGCTTGCGAGGGTGGGGAGCCATGCTGAGGATCGGCGGCATGCAGAGAGTGGGTCTGGTCAAGGCATCTAAAATGGCTACCGTGCACGACAAAAGTGTGGCATTGGAAAAAAAGCAAGATGGCGCAGACAATGTTTATCAATACGGATTAATTTATAACAATTATTTTTAACAATATATTTACTCGCAGTGTCAAAATGGTGGTCAACACTTCCTGATTTCCTTCGAATCGAACGTTACCAGACGTCACGCAGCAAAATAAAAAAAAAAAACGCTCACGCGCAGCCGCTGGAAGACAAGTATCAACATATCACTCTTGCCTTTCTCAATAAAAATCCTAGAGAAATTGGTCACTAGAGCCCTGTCCAGCTATCTCGAATCCAATGACCTTCTGGACGTGGCCCAATTCGGGTTTAGGCCGGCCCACGGCACGGAGTCTGCTTTGGTGGCCGTGTTAGATGACCTACGTTTGCGTGTCGACATGGGAGGAACAGCATTTTTGGTGTTGCTCGACATGTCGGCCGCGTTCGACACGGTGGACCATACGGTTCTACTAAGCAGGCTCCAGGAGTCCGGGGTAACTGGCACAGCCTTAGGCTAGCTGGCATCTTACCTCTGTAACAGGCGACAATCTGTGGCTTTGCCGCCTTTTCGGTCGGCGGTGAGAGAGGTAAAACAGGGAGTGCCGCAGGGCTCTGCAATCAGCCCTATTTTCTTCAACTTATACCTTCGCCCTCTAATAAGTCTGATTAAGTCATTCGGCATGTCTGTCATCAATTATGCCGATGACACTCAGCTTATTTTTTCCATCGAGGGCAGGGATGCGGTCCCCCTGGAATCCTTTCACCAGTGCATGTCAGGAGCTGCGGATTGGTTGCGCCAGAACTCATTACAGTTCAATGGAGCAAAAACCGAAGTCCTCTACTGTTCGGTAGACCGCACGCCTCGCCCTCTGCCGGAGGGACTTTGGCCATAGGTATGGGCGGAAAATCCGTTCCGCTCGCGGATTTTGCGGATTTTCGGGAAATTCGCAATCCGCGAGATTCGCGAATCTCCCGCAAAATCCGCAAATCCGCGAGCAGCGGATTTTGCTCGCACTGCTCGCACTGTTCGCGTGAGTTCGCGGCTTCCCAGTACAACTTCGCGCCCCGCGAAAAAGTGCTAAATTGCAGAAATACGATCTTAGCAAAACTGAAACTACTTACCAGGTTCAAAAGTTCAGGCTCATCATTAGTAGCCATTTCCTGTAGTGCTTCCTGAGGGGCCCCTCCAGAGTTCAGTTGCCAGTTGCAACTATTATGTGACCCTGCTCTGAACCTCAGAATAGTTACACATATGCCACAAAGGTCCTGAATTACAGCTAAGGGAGACAAGCAGGAGCCAGGCTGGAAGTTAAAATCCATTAATCAGCCCCTAATTCATTATTGTCAGTTGGGGCAGGGCAGGTGTTGTAACTAATTTTGCAACAATGAAAGCACTTAGCAAGTGCAAAAGATCACTAATCAGGGCGCACTAAGGAAGCAGGTGCCAGCTAAAAAAATATTCTGTGACACATTAATCAGCCCCAAATTAATTCAGGTCACTTGAGGCAGGGAAGGTGTGCTTTGCTTTGCCGAAAATAATGTACACTGGACAACCAGAGGGTGTGGTGATGAAACAGAGGGTGGCATGGGTGGGCCAGAGGGTGGCATGAGTAGTCAGAGAGTGGCAGTGGTGACAGAGAGTGGCAGTGATGAAGAAGAGTGTCCCAAACAGGCTGGACACGTAGAAACAACAAGTTCGCAAAACTTGCGACCCGACAGGTAAGTTCGCAAATTGCGAAATTGTAAAAACCCTCGCGAACTGGCAGAAACACGGGCGAACACAAAAAAAAAAAAATCCGCAACTTCGCGGGAATTCGCGGATTTTGCGGATTGCGAGTTCGCAAATCCGCAAAATTCGCGAACGCGAGATCCGCAAAATTCGCTCATGCTTAATTCAAGCTAGCCTGGCTGA